>NW_020526923.1:7500-63808 GCF_003368295.1 Carassius auratus | reverse complement strand
GACAACATCTCATTAAAAGATGATCTCTCACAATGATCTTGTTTAACCCTTGTGCGACCCACACTGGCCCTTGTTTTGTCCTTTTCTGTTTATTTTTTGATCATTTTGCCTGTTATTGACAACTGCATGTATTTTGGCACGTGTGTATTATTATGGGACTTTTACTATTTTACTTCCATTCCTTTAATAAATCTATTTTTGCATTTAGATCACAAACTAGTTCCTCTCCATTGAAACCCATTACAACTGCATTTTTAATCGCAGTAACATTCAACTGTAAAATTATGCAATTTTTGTTAATAGGCTTTTATTCTGTTGGCAAGGGTTAAAATTTTATTTTTGTCCTATAAAGCTGTGATGGAGTAGAAAATGTCTACTACCCCGGGTTTCACTGTTAATCTTGCAAATGTTTTGGTTTATTTGTTCTCTTTTTAATTGTCGTATTAATTGTATTTATTTACTTGAATTAATTTCTAAATCTTGTTCCAATTTGGGTATTAAAGATGGCCGCTGCTAGAAGCAGGGGGTGAACAGATAAAGCTTGGACAAGACTCAATGGTAGAGGGGAGTCGGTACTGTTTTTAGTACTTGCAGTTCTAGTTTTAATTATAATCTTTGTTTTAAGCTCTTATATCTATTTTATTTGCATATTTTTGCACACCTGCTTAAATAAACAACACTTTGGACCCCAGCTTCGCTATTGATCCTCCTTGTGACTGCTCGGGTCGTTATCACAAAAACAAACACTAGCTTCATTCCTGTTTTCTGCTTATGCATATTATCGAGCCAATAATATAAATAATGCATCTATAATTGTGTGTGTGTTGTATGGATGTCAGAGTGTGTCATAAAATAAACTGTGTGTTCTTGTAAAATTTGAGAGAGAAAAAAAAATCACAAATCCACTGTGTGCATCAGAATATTAGTTGATATTAGGTTTCCTTTGTTGTGTGTTTATATTCTCATGTGTTGTGAATAAGCTGTACTCCTGCAAGGTACCAAAAACAAACCATAAAGAATAATAAAGATTTAATTCAATTCATATCCAAGTGCATCCTGAGGAAACAGATCTTCAGGTCTCAGTATTAATGTCAACTGAACTCAGTCACCCAAAACAATAAGGCACAAAAAACCACTTTCAATGAAGATTTGATAATCAACAATCAAATCAGACTTTTGCCCTTTAGGAGTTTAGTTAGGTTGTAGAAAACCAGGTGGGATTTAAAATAAATGCAAATAGTTTCATATTTATATTCCATTTTACAGTAATTTTAATCTTCCAAAGTCACAGAAAGTAAAAAAAAAATCCTAATTTGGGAGTCAATCCACATCAGCTGCTCTTGACCCAAGATGAAGAAAGAAAGGAAATACTGATGGACAGGAAATACTTGGTGCTCTATTTAAAAAGTGCCAAAGGATTTGACCAATGAGACGTCGCTATCTAGAAGAAGCAGGTTCTGTGTGTCGTGTCTGATCCAGTGCAGGCCGTGTCGTGTGTATCGCACTAAAGCGCTGGTGAGAGGACGTCAGACTCGGAGCACCGACGGCTGAATCCAGCTCTCGCAGCAAACCTGCAACACACACACACACACACACACACCACTGCGTTCATTAAACAGGAAAAAACCGGGGAACAATCCACACAGGTGTCCAGCTCAAATCATTCCCTTTTTTTAATTCATATAAAAGGTCTACATAACATGGGCTGGGAGAAATCTGCAATTAATATTGCCATTAAACACATAAAAAAGCAACTACCGTTATCTACTCAGCATATGTTGTGTTTCCCAATTCCTAATGTCTGCTCTGCACAAACCAGCTCCACGTAGACAAAGGGTCTTTTTTCTTTTTTAGAAATTAATCATTTCAATAATTATTTGTCATGATAATGAAAATAAACTTGAAAAAAGGGGAAAACTGAACTTGATAGCTAAAAGATGTTAAATGTTTAAAATCAAATCAGTGTCCTGCAGCACAAGCAGCATCAGTTGTCACAGACGTATATTTGTAGAAATACACAACAATACACTGTATGGGTCAAAATTATCAATTTCTCTTTTATGCCAAAATCATTAGGATATTAAGTAAAAGATCATGTTCATGAAGATATTTTGGAAAATCCCTACCGTAAATATATCAAAACTTTATTTGTGATTAGTAATATGCATTGCTAAGAACTTCATGTGAACAAGTTTAAAGATGATTTTCTCAATATTTAGATTGTTTTGCTCCCTCAGATTCCAGATTTTCTAATAGTTGTATCTCAGACAAATATTGTCCTCCGAAACAAACCACACATCAACGGAGAGATGATTTAGGGTCACATATGTGTATCATGTCTAGAGAATCTCACTGAATGCGTGTCATTTTAATGGCAGCACCGAAACACAGATCAAATCTCATCTGTTTGACGGTTTTAAATTGTCTCTGCATGTAGATCAGAATCAGAATCAGAATCAGAATGAGCTTTATTGCCAGGTAATGTACACATACGAGGAATTTGTTTTCGTGACAGAAGCTCCGCAGTACAACAGAATGACAGCGACAGAACATAAAACACATAATAAAGAATAAAAAATACAAATAAGTAGAGAGTGAATAACAATATACAAATGACAATTGTAGGCAAGTATATTACAAAATGAAGTTATGTATGTACATATATATTGTGTGCAAAATTTAAGTGTATACTAAGTATGTGTGTTAGATAAATAAAGTGTGTGTGTATATAAATATAAAGTGTAGTGTGTCCGCCATTATTATCAGCTGTTCATAAGATGGATTGCCTGAGGGAAGAAACTGGTCCTGTGTCCTGGTCGTTCTAGTGCTCAGTGCTCTGTAGCGTCGACCAGATGGCAACAGTTCAAAGAGGGAGTGTGCTGGATGTGAGGGGTCCAGAGTGATTTTGACAGCCCTTTTTCTCACTCTGGATAAGTACAGTTCTTGAATAGATGGGAGAGTTGAACCGATGATTCGCTCAGCAGTCCGGACTACTCTCTGTAGTCTTCTGAGGTCAGATTTAGAAGCTGAGCTGAACCAGACAGTTACTGAAGTGCAGAGGATGGATTCAATGATGGTGGAGTAGAACTGTTTCAGCAGCTCCTGTGGCAGGTTAAACTTCCTCAGCTGGCGAAGGAAGTACAACCTCTGCTGGGCCTTTTTTTACGATGGAGTCAATGTGAATGTCCCACTTCAGGTCCTGAGAGATGGTGGTTCCCAGGAACCTGAATGACTCCACTGCAGTCACAGGGCTGTTCATGATGGTGAGTGGGGGGAGTGCAGGGGGGTCTCTCCTGAAGTCCACGATCATCTCCACTGTTTTGAGGGTGTTAAGCTCCAGGTTGTTGAGACTGCACCAGACAGCCAGCTCTTTTTACCTCCTGTCTGTAAGCAGACTCGTCACCGTCCTGAATGAGGCCGATGAGTGTGGTGTCGTCTGCAAACTTCAGGAGCTTGACAGAGGGGTCCTTAGATGTGCAATCATTAGTGTAGAGGGAGAAGAGCAGTGGGGAGAGAACGCAGCCCTGGGGAGCTCCGGTGCTGATTGTACGGGTGCTGGATGTGTATTTTCCCAGCCTCACTAGCTGCTGCTGTCTGTCAGGAAGCTGTTGATCCACTGACAGACGGAGGTGGGCACGGAGAGCTGATTAGTTTGGGCAGGAGGAGGTTTGGGATGATCGTGTTGAAGGCCGAGCTGAAGTCCACAAACAGGATCCTCACATAAGTCCCCGGTCTGTCTAGGTGTTGCAGAACATAATGCAGTCCAATGTTTACTGCATCGTCCACAGACCTGTTTGCTCTGTAGGCAAAACTGAAGAGGATCCAGCAAGGGTCCAGTGATGTCCTTCAGGTGGCCCAGCACCAGTTTTTCAAATGACTTCATGACTACAGACGTTAGAGCCACAGGCCTGTAGTCATTTAGTCCTGTAATTTTGGGTTTCTTAGGGATGGGGATGATGGTGGGAACGTTTGAGGCATGAAGGGACTTCGCACAGCTCCAGCGATCTGTTGAAGATCTGGGTGAAGATGGGGGCCAGCTGGTCAGCACAGGATTTCAGACAGGCTGGTGTAACACAATCTGGGCCTGGTGCTTTTTTCCTTTTCTGCTTCCGGAAGACCTGGCGCACCGCATCCTCGCCGATCTGAATTGCAGGTGTGGGGGAGAGGGGGGATGCAGGAGGTGAGAATGGTGAGAGTGCTTGATTGGAGAGGTGTTCAGGATGGGTTGCAGGAGCTGTTAATGGTGTGAACGGTAGTTTGGAGAGGCATTCAGGGCTGGTTGCAGGAGTTGTGAAGGGTGTGAATGGTTGTGTGGGGAGGCGTTCAGGGCAGGTGATGGGTGTTCTTTCAAACCTGCAGTAAAACTCGTTCAGATCGTCTGCCAGTCGTTGATTCTCTACAGTGCTGGGGGGTGGTGTCTTGTGATCTTCTTTAGACTTTTCCACACTGATGCGGAGTCGTTGGAAGTGAACTGAGTCCTTATTTTTCCAGAATAATTCCTCTTTGCCACTTTGATCTCCTTTTCCAATGTGTATTTAGCCTGTTTATACAAGACATTGTTTATTGTTTATTGTTAATTTGGATCCCCATTAGCTTCCACAAAGTGGTTGCTAATCTTCCTGGGGTCCACAGAGTTGCACAATACAAAAAAATCATTCAAACAAATAAAATAATAACAAAAATACAATTGCTAATCCAGTCACATCACAAAACTATACCCATACATATTAATAGTAGCAGCACAAGCAGAAGTACGTCTATACCTTTAACAACATGTTTACACAATTTCTTTTAAACACATGTGTTGAATTACTTTTACGTATATTTATAGGAACAACATTCCAAGCAGCAGAGCCACGATAAAATACAGTCTTTTTCAGCAAATTTGATTGTGGACATGGTAAAAACAGTTGAGACTTACTCACTTGACGTGTTTTATGATCGTGTCTAAAACCAACATATACAAGCTTTTCAAAGAAAAAAACATGGTGTATGATACTTGATTACCTTATAAAAATATACCAACACTCGTAAATGTAATTTGTCCTTCACTAAAAGCCATGATAATTTTCTATGCATATCAGCAACACTGGCCTGAAATTGATAATGGAGCACCAACCTAGCTGCTCTATTCTGAACAATCTGAAGTTTTTTTAAGTGCTTTTCTGATGCACTTGACCATATTATAGGGCAGTACTCAAGATGCGATAAAACTATTGACTGCACCACATCTTTTAAAACCAAAGACGAAATAAATGCAGAACATTTCCTGGCTACTGCTATACCTTTACCCATGCTGCTTACTATATGATCTATATGTTTTGGACCAGGACAATGTATTGTCAAGTATCACGCCCAACAAAGTAACATCTGTTACTTGTTCCACTGGCGTCCCATCAATAAATAAATTCAAATCTGCAGCCCTAGAAATATTGTATTTTTGGCTAAAAGTTATGCATTTAGTTTTTTCTATATTTAAAATTAATTTGTTAATTTGAACCCATTTAGAAATTGTTAAAAGCTCATCACTCAAATTTTTCTTTAGTTCAGCTGAAGAATGTGCTGCAGAAAACATTGTAGAGTCATCTGCATACATAACTATATTAGCATTATTAACAACATATGGTAAATCATTTATAAAAATAGAAAACAATAAAGGACCTAAGCAACTTCCTTGTGGAACACCACAATAAGTATTTTTAGCATCTGAAAAAGATCCATTATAAAACACTCTCTGTTTTCTATTAGAAAGATAGCTTCCCATCCAATTAAGGGCTGTCAATGAAAAACCATAACATTTTAGTTTAGCCATAAGAATATCATGGTCAATGACATCAAAGGCTGCTGTAAAATCAATTAAAACAGCACCAACCAGTTTCTTATTATCTAGACATGCTAACCATTCATCTGTCATATGTATAAGAGCAGTACTTGTGGAGTGTCCTGGTCGATAGGCATGTTGAGCATTGGCAAGTAATCCATTTGTACTAAAATATTGTAAAATTTGCTTGAAGGTAATCTTCTCTAAAAGCTTACTCAAAATTGGAAGTATGCTAATTGGTCTGCAATTAGAACCTAAAAAGTCTGTTTTTCCCTTTTTAAGTAATGGAATAATTTTAGATTCTTTCCAAAGATTTGGATATTTGCCACCAATCAAACACCTATTATAAATATGACAGATCGGTTGAGAAAGCTGTCTAGCTACCATTTTTAGCAATTTTCCATCTAACTGATCAGCTCCACAAGGTTTATCATCTGGAATTGAAAGCAACATCTCTTCTACAGTAGTTTGATCAACAGACCTAAAATTAAAACTGCATAATTTATTTTTCATTATTTTAGAAATAGGACTACAGGCTGATTGAACATCATTGCCATACATGCTAGATCTTAAATTGTTCACCTTATCGTTAAAAAAGGTGTTAAAATAATTAGCTATCTCTAATGGTTTAGTAATAAACTGACCTTCATTTTCCACACACCTTTGATAATTATTTGTCTTCCTACACATTATTTCATTCAGTGTTTTCCATATTTTCTTGGAATCACCAGCTGCAGACCTAATTTTTTGCTTATAATATTCCCTTTTTTTAATATGATTTAATTTAGAAACCCTATTTCTTAACTTACAATAGAATTTTTTATTGTAGTCACTTCCTAATTTCTGTACTACCTCCTTTGCCTTGTCTCTTTGCAGCATTAAGCACTTCAGCTCATCATCGAGCCAAGGAGCATTTTTAGTTTTTACTGATCTTTTTCTAAGTGGGGCGTATTTATCAATTATCTTATTTATTATATCCATAAAAATATTTAAGGCTTTATTAACATCTTTTTCTTGACACACTTCAGTCCACTGCACACTCTGAACTTCATTAATAAACAGATCTTGATTGAATCTTTTATATGACCTAGATAATAAAATCCTGGCTCCTGATTTGGGAATTTTTGTCTTTTTAGTTAATGCGATCAAATTGTGATCACTACAGCCAACTGCCACTGATACTGCCTTTGAACACAATTCCTGGACATTGGTAAATATAAGGTCAATGCAGCTAGAAGTACTAACCTTGTTTGCCTTCATAACAATTCTTGTTGGTTGGATAATCATTTGTGTGAGATTACAAGTATCAGCCATAGATTTTAACTTTTTTGTTAATGAGCAGTTTTTAGCCATCCAATCAATATTAAAATCACCCAATAAAAATATGGCCTTATTTTCATCTGTGACCCTGTTCATACTTTCACATATTCTATCCAAATACTGCACATTAGCACTAGGAGGCCGATAACAACAACCAGCTAAAATTGGTTTACAGTGTGGAACAGAAATCTCTACCCATATGTCTTCAATATAACTGTTCATTAAGTCTTCCCTTAACAACACACCAAAATGTTCTCTAATATAAAAGGCTACTCCACCACCATATTTATCCCGGTCTTTCCTATACAATTTAAAACCATTAATCATAAGCTCAGAATTACTCATAGCCATATCTAAATGTGTTTCTGACAATGCTAAAACTTGAATATTATCTTCAGTGCATATTCTCATCACCTCATGAATTTTGTTCTTGAGGCTACATATATTTAAATGTGCAATAATTAATCCTTTCTTTGACAATTTTGTTAAAAGAGATGCCATAAACTTGTCTTGCTTCCTAACAAAACAGCAAAAAAAAATGTAAGATAATAATTACACAATCATTCTAAAAATGCATTGCAATTATGTTTGAGTATTTCCAGTTCTGGACAAGATGACTAACTTGTCATATTTCAGGAAGGCTCTTTCACCTCTGTCCCGGGCAGCTCTTAATTTTGGAAGGAGTTCCCTCCTTCTCAACTGAAGAGCCTCAGAAAAGTCTTCATTTATAAAAATGTTTGTGCCTTTTAACCTCTTGGCTGATGACATGATAGTCTGTTTATCTTTCAAACGTAGAAGTTTAACAACAACTTTTCTGGGCTTACCCCCTTCTTGATACTGTCCGATCCTGTGAGCTCGCTCGATTTCCATTTCGGAGTCATCTAGCCCCAATTTACTTGAAAGGATATCACGAACTTTCACCTCTGATTTCATCCAGCTTTCATCTTTTTCATCAGAGATCCCATCCACAATGATGTTTGTCCTCTTCATCTGATTTTCCACATAATCCAGTTTGACAAAGAATCCGTCTAGTTCCTCCTTTGACTTGACAATATCCTTTTCAAACTGCTTTATTTTTATTTCAACATCCTTATAACCAGTCATCAATCCATCCACTTTATGTTGTGTGAATTCCAAACTAGTTTTTATATCTTGAACATCTCTGATCACTCCATCCAATCTTTTGTTTGTTCCATCTACTACCAACTGAACAAAGCTCTTGAAGTTGTCTTGTTGTTGATGAAGCATCTCTCTGTAAAATTCTCTCTGTTGATCCATTAATTGAGAAAGTACACTCATTGTAACGACTGAATCATCCTCAGAAGGTGCAGTCTTAGATTGTTTGGGAGGCATGATTTCTTACCACGATGTATCCGGAAATAGAGCAGGGAGAGGTTCAAGTGATGTCCCCCTTCACGTAAGCATCTTCTTTGGCCTGACGGAGCTGTCTGAGTTTTGCAGTGAACCACGGTTTGTCATTATTGTAAATTAGTTGAGTCTTTGTAGGAATACACATATCCTCATAGAAACTGATATATGATGTTACGGTCTCTGTGAGTTCATCCAGATCGGTGGCAGCAGCTTCAAAAACACTCCAATCAGTGAGGTCAAAACAAGATTGTAAATCCTGCTCTGCTTCATTAGTCCATCTTTTTACAGTCCTTGATACAGGTTTAGCTGATTTTAGTTTCTGCCTGTAGGACGGTATTAGATGAACCAGAAGGTGATCAGAACGTCCCAAAGCTGCTCGTGGAACAGAGTGATATCATCCTTTATTGTGGTGTAACAGTGATCCAATATATTACTGTCTCTTGTGGGACAAGTAACATGCTGTCTGTATTTTGGCAGTTCACGGGACAGATTGGCTTTATTAAAGTCCCCGAGAATGATTAAAACAGAGTCCGGGTGTTGTTGTTCTGTCTCTGTGATCTGATCAGCGAGTTTCTGTAAAGCTGAGCTCACATGCGCTTGCGGATGGATGTAAACACTGACCAGAATGAACGAGTGAAACTCCCGCGGCGAATAGAACGGCTTGTAGTTAATGAAGAGTGTTTCGAGATCAGGACAGCACGTCTTCTTTAACACAGTTACATCTGTACACCACCGTTCATTGATGTAAAAGCATGTCCCGCCACCACGCGATTTCCCCGTGGATTCTGATTCGCGATCCGCTCTAAACAGCTGAAAGCCCGGCAGATGGAGCGCGCTGTCCGGTATGGTGTCATTCAGCCAGGTTTCCGTGAAACACAGAGCAGCAGAGTGTGTGAAATCCTTATTTGTCCGAGAAAGCAGAAGGAGTTCGTCCGTTTTGTTGGGTAGAGAGCGGAGATTTGCCAGATGGATGCTAGGCAACGGCGTTCGAAATCCGCGCTTCCTGAGTCTGACGAGCGCTCCCGCTCGCTTCCCCCGTCTGCGCGTCCTGAAGCGCTTGATCAGCGCCGCCGCTCCTCCGATAACAACGTTCAGTAAAACGTCTGAATAATTGAAATCCGGTAAAATATCCTGTGGTGTGTTCTGCCGAATGTTCAGCAGTTCTTCCCTGGTGAAACTGATGGCAGGAATATAACTAAAGACAGGACAAACTAACAAAAACACAAAAACATATGCGGAGCTCGTCACGGAGGCAGCCATCCTGTATCGGCGCCAGATGATCCTAACACAAAGCTCTAAACTCATCGATTTGACCAGAAGACATTAAGAGATATTAAATATAAACCACATGATTTTCTTCTTTTAATTGACTGATGGCAATACCCTGAACCTATTATGAACAGCATTTCTTTTTTACAGATGAAGGACGAGCATGTTTCTAAAATCCAGCTCAGCTTCCTGTGACCTCTGACCCCGACTCACCGCTGCCTCTGAGAGCGATATCGTCCGCCTGCTCCCACGCCTCGAGAGCGCTCAGAAAGAGTTCGGTGATGCTGACGTACGCCACCGCCACCTGCTGGATGTTCTGAGGATCGACCAGAGACGAGACCGCACTCCTGTGAAGAGCAGAAGTGCATCAATCTGAATCAGTGAGGTGCCATGAGATGAGATGAGGACGCTCACTTGGACACAGAGGGAGACGCAGACCACGACAAGCTCTGAAAATAAACAGAAGACTATGAGGCTGATGTCAAACAGTCTAAATCATTGTGAGAATAAACTGCACCATGCTGCCGATCACACACTTTGAAATGATCTGTGAGCGTCTGCGAGTGTTTGAGCGCCAAATCTCGTCTGTAGCGGAACATGGCCATCTGCAGCAGAGCCTGGCATCGCATGCTGTGGACACACACACACACACACACACGTCACACGTGGACAGACTGACGATCTCTGGGTCAGTTCTCACCACAGGACGCAGAAGTCTCTCTCGTGGACAGCAGCTGACGGATCCGTGTAGTTCTTCAGCTTGAGAATAAACCTGAACACACATCATCATGAGCCAGTGGTCAGCAGCACTAGCCACACACTGAACACCTGGAGAGATTTCACACCTGATCAGGTCCAGCGTCTCAGAGAACATGGTGTACGCAGATTTGGGCGTCTGTGGCTCTGTCTCCATGGCGACGCCACTCTCCACGAATGACAGTGCAGCTTCCAGATATCGGAGCGCTTTATCCATCTTATCCAGCTGAGGACCAGAGAAACACGGTCAGATCAGCCACAGACACTGCACTGACCACATCAGAGTCAACGGAAGGCTTGATAAACACCGTAGCATCTGCTTTGTGCTTCAGCTTTTTGGCTTCCTTCAAATGATCTTCCACTGAGAGTTTCCTGGGAACCAGAGGTCAGAGGTCAATCACAGAAACACTATGTGCATAGCGAGAGATGGAGACACTCATGGTTTACATTTAGGCAGACATTCATCACTCGTATCACATCGCTGTATGATAGCATACGCTAGTATAATGAGCATTAGAATTAAGTTTGTTTATTAACTATTTAATGCTTCTTTAACTTTTATTGGGGTAAAAAAAAGGACATGATGATATTTACTATTTTTACACACCAGAGACTTTTAGATAAATTGTGAATCTAAAATGTGTGTGTAAGAGAATGTACAATTGGTTTTCATTGTGTCATTAAAAATTACAATTGTTTGTTGTTGCCGTTTGTACTGTGTTTAAGCTCAGTCAATATGTTCTTTTTATCGACAATTTTTACCTTAAAAATAAATGTTATACACCATCATTTCTGTTTCTGTAACGTGTGAATATATCCTCTATCGTATCCTACAACAAAAACAATCAGAGCGCCTCGTTATCACTAGTTTTATTATGATCTCGCAGGTCCGTTAGCATCGGCAGCGTGGTTGCTGCTAACCACACTTTCATTACTAATACTCTATTCACAAACATTACCACTGCTTTACTCACTGCTCTTTTTCTTTTATAGCTAACTTAGTTGTTATTCTCGGCTTTAAACTTCAAAAGCCATTTAAAATTAAATATGTACACAGTTTGGATTAAATGAAAGTATGGTCACATTTTTTAATTAGCCTGCTTCTGTGTTTTGCTTTGGTGCTGGTGCTGAATGCCGTGGCTCTAGACGTGTGATTGGTGTGGAGCTGCAGAGAAGTGGTGTGTAACTGAGTCTGTGAGCGACACACACCTGCGATCGGCCGGCAGCAGCGCTCGAGGACACACCTTCACCACGACATCCTTCCTGCTCTTCTGTGTAATAAAACAGTTCTTTATATCAGAGCAGAAACCCCACAAGCACTCAGAAATGAGGATGTCTGCAGTACCTTCCCATGAGTGTCTGCTTTCTTCTGCTGGCGTCCCGAGTCTTTGTGTGACTCCTGAAGAAGATCTGAGCTGTGTTTCACACTCTTCTTCTTCCTCGTTGTGTCTCTGATGGAAACACGTGAAGAACGTTTAGATCAGCTTCTATCAGACAGAGAGCATCAGAAAAGCAGCAGGACGCTTACATCACATTAATGACTCACAGTAAATGACCCGGAATATTTGGTAAGGAAAGATTCACAAACACTTTGCAAATGTTAGTTTCTTACTCGTGGATCATGTTGATACACCTGTAGTTTTCAAAACAATCATCCTAGTGTGACATATAAGCAAAGACATCCCATCATCATCATCATCATCATCATCATTAACAACATTTATATTTAATGTTTCAGTTTAGATGGGAAAATGTCTTGAGAGACCCTGTGTTAAATGCATTTTGGAGACATGGATATTATGTATGTCAGCTCTGATTGGCTGTGTGTTTCTGTGACTTACTCTGATTGGTGGAGGCTTTGCTGAGAGAAGGAAGAATGTTTTCCCTCTTTGTCCAGTTTCTGTTTCTTCTTTGAAGACTTTTCATCCCTCTCCACCTGCAAACACAAACACACACAGGGTCGGAGGGTCGGTCAGGTCGAGTGGAGGGTCGGTCAGGTCAAGTCAAGTGGAGGGTCGGTCAGGTCGAGTGGAGGGTCGGTCAGGTCGGGTGGAGGGTCGGTCAGGTCGGGTGGAGGGTCGGTCAGGTCGGGTGGAGGGGTCGGTCAGGTCAAGTCGAGTGGAGGATCGGTCAGGTCAAGTCAAGTGGAGGGTCGGTCAGGTCGAGTGGAGGGTCGGTCAGGTCGGGTGGAGGGTCGGTCAGGTCGGGTGGAGGGTCGGTCAGGTCGGGTGGAGGGGTCGGTCAGGTCAAGTCGAGTGGAGGGTCAGGTCAAGTCAAGTGGAGCGTCGGTCAGGTCGAGTGGAGGGTCGGTCAGGTCGGGTGGAGGGTCGGTCAGGTCGGGTGGAGGGTCGGTCAGGTCGGGTGGAGGGTCGGTCAGGTCGAGTGGAGGGTCGGTCAGGTCGAGTGGAGGGTCGGTCAGGTCGGGTGGAGGGTCGGTCAGGTCGGGTGGAGGGTCGGTCAGGTCGGGTGGAGGGGTCGGTCAGGTCAAGTCGAGTGGAGGGTCAGGTCGGGTGGAGGGTCGGTCAGGTCGAGTGTAGGGTCGGTCAGGTCGGGTGAGGGTCGGTCAGGTCGGGTGGAGGGTCGGTCAGTCAAGTGGAGGGTCGGTCAGGTCGGTGGAGGTCGGCAGGTCGGTGGAGGGTCGGTCAGGTCGGGTGGAGGGTCGGTCAGGTCGAGTGTAGGGTCGGTCAGGTCGGAGGTGGTAGGGTCCGGTCAGGTCGGGTGGAGGGTCGGTCAGGTCGGGTGGAGGGTCGGTCAGGTCGGGTGGAGGGTCGGTCAGGTCGGGTGGAGGTCGGTCAGGTCGAGTGTAGGGTCGGTCAGGTCGGGTGGAGGGTCGGTCAGGTCGGGTGGAGGGTCGGTCAGGTCGGGTGGAGGGTCGGTCAGGTCGGGTGGAGGGGTCAGTCAGGTCAAGTCGAGTGGAGGGTCAGGTCAAGTCAAGTGGAGGGTCGGTCAGGTCGGGTGGAGGGTCGGTCAGGTCGGGTGGAGGGTCGGTCAGGTCAAGTGGAGGGTCGGTCAGGTCAGGTGGAGGGTCGGTCAGGTCGGGTGGAGGTGATGTAGGTGCAGGTTGGTTTAGCTGTGCTCACCGTTCTCTTGCGTCCTGAAGAGGTGTTGCTCTCAGAGGAAGCTGGAGCTGGTTTGGGCTCCTGAGGGATTCTGGTTCAGCTCTATCTTCACCAGCAGCGGCTGACGTGTGTGTTTGCTGATTTTGTTGTCTGTTGTCCTTCTCTTCTGCTCTGTGTGATGAGCCGTTTTCTTTCTCTTGTGTTTTGCTGTGTGTGTGGATGTATTTTCAGCACGCTGAGAGATCTCAGTGGATCCCCACACCTGTTTTTGCTCCCCACAATCTGATCAGACGCTTTGCCGCCATCAGTCGGGTCACTATGGTAACTCTGTGAATAAGTCCTTTCAGAGGAGTTTGGCCTAATGACATCACATGGGCTCCTAGGGTTCTGCTGGTGATCCCTTCTTTCTAACCATCGTCCTAACTGCCAGTCACTCTCTTTCTGTGGCTAAACACACACACACACGTTAGGATGGTGAAAAATTGAGGAGGAGGATGCATGTTCTTTCTCATCAAGACAATACGTTGTATACATAGTTTGTGTGTGTGTGTGTGTGTGTGTGTGTGTCTGTGTGTGTGTGTGTATGTGTGTGAGAGAGAGAGAGTGTACCTGTCTGTGTAATGACTCAGGATCTGCTGGTTCATCTGGGATGCTGCTCTTTTCACTGCCTGTTTCAAAAAGGCTGCCAGTATCACAGGAGCTGCTGGAAACGCCTCTATGCACACACACACACACACACACACACACAGAGATAGAGCATGTAAACAGCTTCATGTAGACTAGAGACAAAGATCTGATCTGATACTCACTGAGATTCCAGCTGAACTTGAACTTGTCTGATGATTCATTAGCTTCTAGTGAAGAATAACACAACAAATTAAAGGCACATAAACAGACTTCCACAAAACACACACACACACACAAACACACACACACTTACTGAGAATCTGGAATCCACATGTCTCCTGTCAAAGCAGTTACAAGAATGAATGCCCAAAAAAGAATGAGCTCAAGAATGAGTTCACATGCTAGTGTTTTTTTATTCAGTGACCAACTAAACCATTTATTTGGATCTAACCTCATTAGTGGAGGAGAACTTAGGAGGCTCTGCTGTGGTTGGCGTGCAAATGGTGGTCAGAAGTGGAGGCCACAAGGTCATTTCCTGTGTATGAGAGAGACATTGAGCTCCTGTGGCTTTCCTATCAATCGAGACTGTCCCAAACTCAACTGACCTGCAGAATGTCCTCCACACACACACCACACACACTCTGCAGATGGGCAGAGAGAGATGTGGCCTTGTTTAACATTTGGATGATAAAACACACAGGCTTAGTTTCACTCTCACTTTAATATCTGCAGATAAACACTCACATCAGCAGACTGCAGAGCGGGAAGGTTTGTTTTGCTGCTATCCTTCAGGTCCAGTAAGTGCTCATAAGACTCCGGTGAGGCCTTCAGTTCGGGTGAATCGCTGGTCACCTGATCCTGACCGACCGTCGGCCTCACATATGCTGTGGGTTTCTTGGCGTTTGACAGTTTTCTGTTCAAATTCAGTGGGAGCGTGTGAGTCAGCGGAGGCGCGTCCGGCCTGCGGCTCGAGCCGCTGAACTCTGGAGACGGACCGCCGTCAGAGTCACTGGACTGTAGAGGGGACAGCGGCTCCAGCGGGGGACACAGGGCCGGTAAACTGTCCCAGCTCTCAGCCGAAGGAGGGCCGGAGACGGACACACAGTCTGGAGCAGCTCTGGAGTGATCCTTGTGTACCGACTGCTCGTCCACGTGAGGGAAGTGTGAGGAACGGTCATAAGGAAGCGCAGGACAAAGTTCCTCAAGTCCGTCATATCCATCTTCATAATTACCCAGCATCCTCTGGATAAGACTGGACAGCTCATCATCTTTGATTCTCTGCAAAGTAAATCAGACAAAGGAATAAGTGGATTTATGGTCCGTGATACTGAAGCACTCACATCTAGGGTTAGCGGCTCAGGCGTGCTTGATTAGCGCTGAAGCCTCCATGAGTACAAGTGAGACACCAAGCTCCCAAAGCACTGACACACAAGACATTTATGTTCACAAGCATACACCAACACATCCAATATGACAGTACACTGATTTATAATGTGAATAAATTTCAGCATACGGCTGTGGCGTCCTGTGATCTTAAGAGTCTCCATTTCACTTAAATTGCACAATTTGGGCTTTCTGAGCGATCGGTACTCACGTTTTCAGAAATGCCATCATAATAATAATGAATCACTCACAACAACACATTTTGGGCTGTACTGATTAAACGGAGAGAACACACACCAGGAGAACACACGCTCGGAGAACACACGGAGTGAACACACGCCCGGAGAACACCCGGAGTGAACACACGCCCGGAGAACACACGGACAGAACACACGCCCGGAGAACACGAGAACACACGGAGAGAACACGCCCGGAGAACACCCGGAGTGAACACACGCCCGGAGAACACACGGAGAGAACACACGCCCGGAGAACACGAGAACACACGGAGTGAACACGCCCGGAGAACACCCGGAGTGAACACACGCCCGGAGAACACACGCAGAGAACACACGCCCGGAGAACACGAGAACACACGGAGTGAACACACGCCTGGAGAACACACGGAGAGAACACACGCCCGGAGAACACGAGAACACACGGAGTGAACACACGCCTGGAGAACACAAGAACACACGGAGTGAACACACACCCGGAGAACACCCGGAGTGAACACACGCCCGGAGAACACACGGAGAGAACACACGCCAGGAGAACATGAGAACACAAAGAGTGAACACACGCCTGGAGAACACAAGAACACACGGAGTGAACACACGCCAGGAGAACACGAGAACACACAGAGTGAACACACGCCTGGAGAACACGAGAACACAAAGAGTGAACACACGCCCGGAGAACACGAGAACACACAAAGTGAACACACGCCCGGAGAACACACGGAGTGAACACACGCTTGGAAAACATGAGAGCACACAGAGTGAACACACGCCCGGAAAACACACGGAGAGAACCCTTAAAAAATGGGGACATGGGTTATGTCCTCATAAGTCACCCTCTCCTTGTAATACCTGTGTCATACCCATGTCATTATACAGAGTTGTGTCCTGATATGACACAAAAACATGCCCACACACACACACACACACACACACACACACACACACACACACACCCACACACACACACACACACACACACGGGTTATGAGAAATGTCACTTTATATGGTTTCCTGAAGAGAGGAGCAGTTCTTTCATACTGTGTCTCCTCCTGCTGCACCCTCTGACTCCTTCTCTCCTTCTCCATCCATCGCAGCATGTTGCGATCCTCCATCTGCACACTGCTTGAAAACACACACACACACACACACACACTAATGAGAGACAGGGTGCAAACATAAATACAAACTTGAAATCCATTTAAACTCAACATTTAGACATGCATGCCACACCTGAGCCGTGTGTGTGTTTATGATGACTCTGAAGGGTGTGTTCTGTGTGTGTCTCAGGTGTGTGTCCTGAGGGAAAAGTGTGTAAAGAACATCTGCCCTCAGTTAAGTCTCTCTCTATCACACACACTTATGCAGATCAGAGACATGCTCGTCTTGTCTGTCAGATAACACAATATTAGCATAATAGTCACTCATGCTGTAACCAATTTTTTTTAATAAAAATGAATATCTCATATTCTAAATTCTGATTAGATGAGTCACGCCTGAATAGGCCCATAACAACACGTTCTTCTTTATCTTGACTCATTTTATATCTTCATATAACTCACTCTGACATGTAAATAATGTACAGCAGAATCTTACAGTATAAACAGACACATTCATATTTGTGTTGATGTGTGACTAGGGCTGGGAGGTATTTATAAAAAAATATATATCTCAATATTGTCAAACTTTTTACGATATCTCTATATGTTTGCATTTGCATTTAAATAAATAAAATAATAATATCTCTAGACCAAGTGATCACTTACTGCTTTTTATTAACTGAACACATGTATATGTAACTGAAGTAGTGCAAAACTAGTACAGAGAGTGACTACTGCCATCTTTTTTAGTGCATGCAATTCACAATTTACACTGTGCAACCGGGGGAATTTATTAAACTGAGATAAGCATTTTCTTTAGCTAAGAACACAGTAGTCTGTCTGTCTACTGTCTCTGGTTTAAGACCAGCTCTGTGGCATAAAACTATGTTCCCACTGTCACTAAAAACCCTCTCAGATGGGGAGCCATAATAATACCAAAGAGTTATACTCTCTCGGTCTATATTATGAAAACTGGTAAAACGAATGAAAAATATTATAACAGTGAAATTCCTATCAGTAATTCCACATTGCCATAGTCTATGTTTCTCTATTCACACAGCAGCGATTGAGTTTTTTGAGCATTTATTCAGCGACCACAATCACAAATAATACACAGACCGGCTGAATCAAGCTTTCATTTAGATGCTAAACTCCTCAGATCATCTGAAGTGGCCCTTCTGCACTGAGGAGCGAGCGTTTGTCTGCGCATGGTTGCCAGATTGATTCAAATAAGCAAAGCACCATGAAGAATATGTATCTATGTAACAGTGAAGCTCTGATTCGGGGATTTAAACTCTTGTTATCTGGCAACCGCTCTCGTGAAAGCTCTCGTAGTAGAGGAGTGTACAGCAGTCCACAATAACATGTTCTGTTTTTTGGATGTTCGGCACGTTCTTTTAGGAAAGTATGCTTGAATTAGAAATATTCAATATTCACGATATTTTCTCATTTTAAATTGTCATCAATATTATTGTGATATTATTGCTAATATTCAGTATATCATCCAGCCCTATGTGTGACATCCAGCAGATACAGTCACACTCATCAGATATATTACTGAGATTATTAGCACTTACTGAAGGTCAAAGGTCACCACAGCAAAGACCACCTCTCTCGCTCTCTCTCACACACACACACACACACACACACACAGCAGAAATCCCACATCCAATGTGCGTCTAGCCACTGTGAGTGTCTGTGATTGTGTTTGAGAGTGTGTGTCTCTCGCTCACACACACACACACACACACACAGAAAGCACAGTCTGTCACACACACACACTCAGCGAGCATATCACTGGTGAACACAAATTTTCGACTGCACTGCATTTAACACCACAGTTTTACAAGTTCACTTTTTTTATTAATCTCTGTCCATATAGACAATACTGACTTGAGCCTAAATAATTAACTAACAATCTAGTTTACATAAAGTTCTTTATTTTGAAGCACAATTCTTCATGAAAGGTAACTTACTGAAAAAGTGTTGGTGCTTAAAGCGCTACACTGAGCTGAAATGTAAACTTAAAACATCTCAAGATAAATTAAATAAAAAGAAAATCGAAATTAAGTAGCTATTTTAATGGCTTCAAGTCTCATACACTCACACACGCGCGAGCGCGCGCACAAATCACCAACACACAGATAATACATTTGACAGTAATCATTAATTAATTTATAGGGAATAAATCATATCACTTCAATATGTAGGTGATTCAAACTCTCGTTTGTGTCAGTCATTTACACGTGACACTTGTATTTTTGTATTTATTTGTATGTCCACTGAGTCCGCTGATGACGACACAAGCCGCCGATTTATCACATTTCGTCAAATCTAGAAATCAAGGTTGATTTTCCTAAATCGCAGTCGGACTGAAGTGAACTCAGCAGCAGAATGCAGCTCCGAGGACGCGTCCACTCCTGAGCCACAGTGTTTTAGATTAGTGTGTCAAACAGACACGATTAAACTATATATTGAACAATAGACTCATTATGTTCACGAGTTCATAAGACATCTTAAGAATTTAACATTAATTCGTATAATTACTCTTCCGGATATTATGAAGTGAAGTGCACAGCCCCGTGCAGTATTGCACGAGCGCGCACGCAAGCAGGCACGTCATCACGCAAGCGCAGTGATACTGATTTACAATAATACAGTGTTAACTTATAAATGTATACATACAAACACTGATAGTAAACCCTTAGATATGTATGTTTTAAATAAAATAAATAAATGTTAAATAGCTAAATGAAACGGTTTCTTTAAATTAATTTGATTGTCATTTTTAATTGCTTTTCAGCTGCCGTAAAACAATTAGTGTTTTTAACTGTCATGTCATTCAACTTAAATAGCACTAGTCTGTTCTGTTTACGCAGTCTAACTGACTAACTGACCGAGATAATGTAGTTTGGACTCCGAAAGACTAGTTTATTACCATACAACACTTCTGTAAGAAATACCAGCACAAGTATGACTTCAGGTCGTGTCGTGTCTATATCTGGGCTGAAGAAGAAGAAGGTAAAGGTCTGCATCCCGCGACTCCACACGAACACATCTTCTGCGCCGCGGGATTAAATTCCCGAATAAAACGCGGTAGCGGTCGGTAACTCTGGTGTATATGAACGGGAGCTCCCGTTCCCGAAGTCTATATCCGACCACCGATGCAGCTGCCCTCGGCTCGGACACAACACGCTTCTAGTGGATGAGTGACGGCAGAAGAAAGATCTCTTCTCGAAGGACGTTCCACTCGGTTTTGTTTATATTTTGCTTATTTTAAATGACAGATGTCGTATTTATTTATTTTTCTCTGCGACACTTTTCCTACTGTGTTTACAGAAACATTTCAAAGTTTAGAAAATCTTAATAGACTATTTTTGTACCACCCAAATTCTTTTTGACAAGACGAATAAAAATAAGAAATTCAATTTTTGTACATTTTTATTCTCTCTGACATTTTTTCCCTGTGTTGCATAAAATAATAAACAAATTTTGTGTCTAAAGATAATTCATATGAATTTAAGTCAAAGTCAGTAAATTCAACACTCTTGACAAGAATAAAATGACACAATTTTGTCAGACTACACTTTTATTTGTTAGGCAATCTCTATTCTATTCTTTAAAATGATATATTCTGAAAACGAGATCTGAATTAAGCGGGACGGTCGGGTCAGGGGTTTATTCTGTACTAGATAGACTGAGGCTGAATCTGAAATCATTCACTATTCCCTACAGAACACTAGTACAGTTCACTTGAAGGAGTGAATTCAGACACTCGATCTCTGTCATTTAAATGATCTATAAACCCTAATTAAACAATTTAATAATCAATTTACAATGAATGTATACCTGTTGTGTATCAGCTGCAGGCGAGACACAGCAATTCACTCGCCACACATGAAATCATATCATATATATATATATAATTCAAAAGAATTTAAATTGAAATGCAATATCCTAAATGTCACTCCACTAGCCTACAGTACATCTGTCTAAATCTTTACCATTGTGTCTCATAATGTTTATAGGTTCCTTCAGGAATCAGTCAGACTGTCAGACCCTACTGTTTTTTCCTTATGATGACCAGAGACGGTGGACAGTGTAAGCGGTTTCCCATGATGCCTGTGGGTGTGACACAGAGCGTGTGTTGTGTCAGGTGTCTCAGGTGCGGCGTGACGTCGAAGCGAAGCCCGCAGTCGTCAGGGATGATGGACAGAGAGTCGTGGGGATGAATGGGGTTCAGGTGAATCAGAGAGTTGGTTCGAAGTTGAATTTCTCCTCCGTTCTGAATGGATTCATTGACTGACAGTAAAACAAAAACTTCATCCCATGTGCTGAATCTCTTATGAATAAACCAGCAGAAGTCCCCCGACTCGCCTGTAGAGAGTCAATAGAGATATTAACGTGTTAATGAATCACAGCAACACGTTTATTTTCTCTTGCTATACTTCATTTTTTTATCATATCATTTCATCTCTGTCTTATGTTTCATTTTATTATATGTATGTCAAATTATATGTCTCTGCACTATGTCTGTACTTTTTCTTGTCACTGGAAGCTCCTGTCACCAAGACAAATAAAACCCTCTCTGGTTCTGATTCTATGCAAACATGAGCAAAATATTGGGAAGGCTAGTATAATATATATATGTGTGTAATGTGATTGTTGTTTACTGAGGTTATGTTTACTGAACTAAAATACAATATAATTTGCATATAGTTTATTAACTGATATTTGCACTTTTCTGTACATAAAGCTTTCTGTCTTTTGGATTTTGGGCATTTTTTCTTTTCATTCTTACTAGACAAAAGACACTGAAAAGAGTCTCATTCATTTTTGAAGACATTTAAGATGGAAACGGCTCTTACCGGGATGTGAGTCTTTGAAGCGGACAGTTAGTTTCTGCTGTCTGTCTGCGATCTGTCTGTAAGAGAGCGCTGTACAGCTCAACACACACTCAGACGGCATCTCAACATCCCTGGACATTTCAGTAAGAATCTCGTCCTTGTCCAAACACTCCCAGCTGTTCCCCTGAGCAAACAGACAGAACATGACAGAAACCAGCGTTCCCCAGCGCAGCCAGCAGGATCTCACACTCGCCATGTTGTTTCAGGACAGGACGAGTCGTCCGCTGCAGAGCGCTCCTGCTTTGTTTGCTTGACTTCTCTCTTTAGTGTTCGAGGTCAGATGGCCCACAGGTCTGTAGAGTCCATCTGAACTGAGGGACCGAAGCCAGACACAGAGGATCTGTCGTGGACCTGGACTCTTACTGAGTGCACACAGCCACACACACACACACACACACACACTGTGAACACACACACAGCAATGAACACACACACACACACACAGCCACACACACACACCAATGAACACACACACACACACACACAGCCACACACACACACTGTGAACACACACACAGCAATGAACTCACACACACACACACACACAGCCACACACTCACATACACACACACACACACACACACACACAGCCACACACTCACACACACACACACACTCACATACACACGCGCGCACACACACACACACACTGTGAACACACACACAGCAATGAACACACACACACACACAGCCACACTGTGAACACACACACAGCAATGAACTCACACACACACACACAGCCACACACTCACATACACACACACACACACACACACACACACTCACATACACACGCACACACAGCAATAAACTCACACACACACAGCCACACACACACACTCACATACACACACACACACACACACGCACACTTTCAAACACGGTGTGCCAATAAACTCCCAAAATAATCTGCTCATTTCAGGAATGTACTGCAAGTAACTTGTGACCGCGTTCATTCAAAGTGAGCAGACGTTCACATGGATTTTATATTGCTAAATCTTTTTTTAGGTTTTGTTTTGCTACACACAGAAACTGCCAGAAATAATCACTCACATGCACACACACACACACACACACACACAAACTTAAAGACAGAAATGAATGTTGAATACATCTTTTATAAAGTGAAGCACATCTTTATTCTTGAAAGCTTTCTATAATAAAACATTCTGCTGATACATTTGATATAAAGTGTAAATCTTGTTAAATACAAGTTGAAAGTGTTAGTTTGCCGTTCCTGGTTTGCATGAAATGGTTTTGGTATTTTCTCAAACAATGGAAATCATGTTACGAAACATGATTTAAGGGAAGGACATTTTGAATGTAACCTTTTATTAGTCCTCAGATTCACACGGGCAAAAGTTCTGGCAGAGCTGCTTGACAACATTTTTTTAGGGAACATTCGCTGGCCGCTGAAATCAAGCCAGACTACATTAAAGCCTGAAGTTAAAAACAGATTTGACCTTGCATTTATTTGTAACAGAAGGTCCTTTGTGCATTTCTATGAATGTTAAATAACAGGCTTAGATTGAGAACTTAATGTCTTCTGAGAACTTTATATGTTTCTACATTATTTTCAAAAACACTCTTAAAGGCCACAAGAGTCTTAGACTCTGACCTCTCAACAGCAGCAAAAGTCAAAAGATGCTAAATATGTTTGCTAAGCCATAAACCTACAAATCCCAAGAGCTGTGCTTCTCTACTTCATTTCTGTTGCTCTGTGCCAATAATCACACAGATCAGCGTGACCAGTGGGTCAGGAAGGCTTTCTAAGACAGGGCCATGACCTCAGGATCCTGTGTTTCCTCTCCAGGGTCACAGCCGCACTCACGGGTCAGACTCACTGAGGACAGAACCAAACTGCTCCATTCATCCATGTAGAGAAACAGGACGATGTCGTGAGCGGTCGGCTTACAGCACTGTGGGAAGACAGTGAAGATTACATCTGAGCCCAGAGAAAACACCATCTGAAGCGTTTCTTTAGTCTGAAGCCAATAGTTGAGAGGAAACATGTTTGTGTAAAGCATTTCTTAAAAGAAAACAAAACACCTAAACATGATGTAGAGGACCTTTACCTGCGCCGACGCGCCTGGACTCTCAGAGCAGGATTGGCACTGGACGAAAGTGATGCTCTCTGGATAAACCACCCAGCGCTCCCAGCCCAGATCTGAAGCATTTACACAACACATACATGATGAGCCCAGGTCATATCTCACCCCAAAACCAAAAGCTAATTAAAGGACTGATATCATGTCTACAGAAAACAGCCTTGCTTTCATTAATGATGTGTGAAGTATTTATTGTCGTTTTAAAGCCTTTATTTTATGCTGATTTTAACTACAAAAGCAAGCAGAGAAAATGTAAGAGTCATAGTACGATGTGTCATGTATGATGCGTGTGGAGGTCGTGGCCTAGTGACGGAGCTGTCCTTGAGCAAGACACCGCACCCCAAACTGCTCCCCGACCCCCCATGATAAATGAGTGTGTGTATGTGTGTGTGTGTGTTTGTGTGTGAGTTCATTGCTGTGTGTGTGTTCACAGTGTGTGTGTGCGTGAGTTCACTGCTGTGTGTGTGTTCACAGTGTGTGTGTGAGTGTGTGTGTGTGTGTGTGTTCACTGCGGTGTGTGTTCACAGTGTGTTTGTGTGTGTGTGTGTTTACTGCGGTGCGTGTGTGTGTTCACAGTTTGTGTGTGTGTGTTTGTGTGTGGCTGTGTGTTCACTGCGGTGTGTGTGTGTGTGTGTGTGTGTGTGTGTGTGTGTGTGTGGCTGTGTGTTCACTGCGGTGTGTGTGTGTGTGTGTGTGGCTGTGTGTTCACTGCGGTGTGTGTGTGTGTGCGTGTGTGTGTGTGTGTGTGTGTGTTCACTGCGGTGTGTGTGTGTGTGTGTGTGTGTGTGTGTGTGTGTGTGTGTGGCTGTGTGTTCACAGTGGCTTTCCACTGCTCACGCAGACGATTCATCTTCGACATGGACACACGAGGTTCCTGCTGGAGGTTTAAAGATTCCAGAAGGATTTTCCTGATTTCCAGTTCTCTGCATCTGCAGCAAAACACACATATCTGCAATGCATTGCAAACCCATAGTCATCACACCTTTGCAGACCTTGTGTTTGTGCGCCTGTCAAACTGCAGCCGAAGGTTTCTGGAGTGTAGCGGTGAACTGCAAGAGCTTCGGGGAGTTTGTGAAAGCTCAGCGTTTGACCCTGTTAGAGAACACCGCAGAAGAAGGCAGATGCCCTCACTTATATCTCCAGAACATTATGTGGGTCTCTCCAGTCTGTACTGTACATAAAACACTGTAGTAGAGACCAGAGCAAGAAAAGCTTTCTGAAAATATCCAGTAATTCTCTTTTGGTCAGACGAGCACGATGAGGTCAGTTTGACAGTCGGGAGGGTTTGAGTCTCAAATGGAAGAACAGTGTGATGTGATTGTAATAAAGCTGATTCACCTATTGCCCTGAGCATTCAAATATCAGCCTAAACCTCTTCCAAAACTAAGACTAAATCAATCTGAATCATAGACTGATCACAGTGAGTGAGCTGTAACGAAGGTTTCTACCTGTACAAACACATGAAACTCCCCCCAAAACCTCCTAATGAACAAGAGTGGAGGTGAGAATGATGCAATTACGCGATATCCAATACATTCATTGTGACATTGTTTATCTTTAAAAGGTCAGTTTTTACCTGTTGGCTTTCACAGCAGATGCCTCAGGTGTAGGATGGAGAACAAACATCTTCCCAAGAGGACACCCGAACAGCACGACTACGACACACAACACCAGAGGCATGACTGCAGACTACAGGTTAGCGCTGGACTCTCGCTCTCACTGCAGAGGAATGGCTGAATGTTATTTGTAGCGGCTTGGGAAAGCAGGGATTTATCTACACTGGCCAAGCTTGGCCTTGGAATACTTTACACTGTTCTCATGTCGAGCAAATGGATGGTGTTTAAAAGTAGGTGGAGAATAAAGGTGGAACTGAGAAAAACACTATAATACAGTTACATACTAGCAAAGACGATAAGCTCGAACCTGCAGGAGGACAGACAGAAAATATGAAAAACATCAGAAAGGAACAGTAATGCAGCACAAATAAAGAAGCCATTTATGAAACAGACCTGCATCTGTGGTATGTGAATGTGCCTTATTCTCAGGAACATGACCGAAATTATCAACCCACGGATGGGTTGAATATGAAGAATGGTTTTCTTACGCTATGGAAAAACCTACAGGTAACACGATTAAAAAAAAAAATCCCCCAATTGTAAAATTATATTTTCTGTCAGCAAGGTGAGGCTTTTTCTGAAATATCTTGATTTTAGACTTCTCAATGTTTATTGGTAAGACCATAGACTGTATAAGAACATGGACATGTCTGTGACGTCACCTGTAGACTCCTGATGAGCGTTTTTGAAGCTCAAAGTGGGCAGAGCAGGCCGTCGCCATCTTGGCAGCACATCACAACGCATCACTCCCAGATATCCGAAAATGGGCAAAAAGGCGGGAGCTGGTTGCTGAAACCACGCCCACTTAGCTCGACAGTGGTGACAGCAACAGCAATCCACCTCTCAACAGGCCACGCCTTTAATTAACGCTATTATACTTTTCCAAAATGGAGGGGCTTTGGTACAGTCCCTTTACACGAGCGACAGCAGAAGAAGGTCATCGATCTCTCTGCCCTCTAGGGTCAGATCAGGACGAGAGGGTGTATCAAGTGCTGATGCCAATTCATTAATATACATAATAATTAATAATTAATAATAATAATAATAATTCCTTACATTTATATAGCGCTTTTCTAGGCACTCAAAGCGCTTTACATAGTCAGGGGGTATCTCCTCATCCACCACCAGTGTGCAGCATCCACCTGATGATGCGACGGCAGCCATATTGCGCCAGAACGCCCACCACACACACACACACACACACACACACACACCAGCTTACTGGTGGAGAGGAGACGGAGTGATGAAGCCAATCAGTAGATATGGGGATTGTTAGGAGACCATGATGGTCAGAGGCCAATGGGTGAATCTGGCCAGGATGCCGAGGTCACACCTCTTCTCTTTTCGAAAGACATCCTGGGATTTTTAATGACCACAGAGAGTCAGGACCTCGGTTTAACGTCTCATCCGAAGGACGGTGCTCGTTGACAGTATAGTGTCCCCATCACTACACTGGGGCGCTAGGACCCACACAGACCACAGGGTGAGCGCCCCCTGCTGGCCTCACTAGCTCCTCTTCCAGCAGATACCTAGTTTTCTCAGGAGGTCTCCCATCCAGCTACTGACCAGCTCAGCCCTGCTTAGCTTCAGTGGGACACCGGTCTTGGGCTCCAGGGTGATATGGCTGGCGGCATATTAAACAGAGTCATGCTGAAGCTGTCTGTCTCTCTCTCTCTTTCTCTCTCTCTGTCTATCTATCTCTCTCTTTCTCTCTCTCTCTCTGTCTGTCTGTCTCTATCTCTGTCTGACCATATACACTCAACACTCTGTCTTTGCATGAATGTTTCCTCACTGTCTTTGAGTTTATATAGAAGTAATGATGTGAAGGTTTAAATTTTCCATAATTTCTCATGAGAAATATAAAGCTGAGCATTGTTGTAGCATATGTGGTTTCTCTTCTGACCTCAGATTAACCGAATCAAAGAGCGCTGGTGTGTTTGTCCTTGAGGCCATCGAGCTGCAACTCCCTTGTGTCAGGAGGAATTCCAACACCTGCATGAGAACGGGAATCTAAAGAAAGAAACAACAGTTTATCTGCCATTTGAGGACAACTTATAATTTTGTTTCATTCACTCCTGAACGGTCAAGAAATGGTGTTTTCTGACATAACCCTATCCATATTCACATATAGGTAAAAACCAATACACTTTTGACTCAATTCTGAATATTCAAGTTCACGTTCAAGTTTGAACCTGACCTTTATTGTCATTCTGCTACATGTGTGGACATGCCGTGGAACGAAATGTCATGTCTCACGGACCACAGTGCTACATAAATACAGACATACAACACTCAAGTAAAACAGTATAAACCTATATACAACTAGCCTACTGACAGATTTTGACTTTGAATATACTATATATAAATGTTTACCTATACACAGACTGAAAAGGAAAAATGTATAGACCAGTGACGGACTGGGACAGTAAATCAGGCCGGGAATTTGACTCCACCCCAGGCCACCTCTGTTGCTGCAGTCTCCACCAACCAATTCATGTGTCCACCAGACTGCTAAACTCTTTGACTCTTTCAGTTGTTTGAATTGGGTTATACTTCAAAAATAAATCAAAATCCTTAGACTGTGGACGGCAAAATAATCAAATGGAGTATCAAGAAGTATCAAGGCATTCACTGTCTCTTTCCTTGAATCCCCCTCTTTCTCTCACTCTGCACATTGAGTTTCTCTGCAATATGATATAAGCACTTTCAATAATCTATATTAATTATGCAGCCATCAATTGTATGTCCCCACTCCCCATGATCACAGTCCTACTACTGATGACCTTACAAATCAGAAATTCAGATCGCGATTCATTTGAGTCAGTTTGGGGATCGCAAACATTTGAATCAGTTCGGGAGTTCGGAGCAGGTTCGCGAATCATTTGAGTCAGTTTGGGAGTTCAAAGCGGGTTCACGAATCCTTTGAGTCAGTTTGGGTATCGCGAATCATTTGAATCAGTTCGGGAGTTCAAAAAGTGTTCGCGAATCATTTTAAACAGTTCGGGAGTTCGGAGCGGGTTCGCGAATCATTTGAGTCAGGTTGGGGTTCGCGAATTATAGCTGTATATGCATAGGCATTTTTAACTAATTTTGTAGCTAGTTCTAATTACGTTTTCCAAGTGTGTTTAGGTGTGATATTTGAACTTGTATTTTTTGTTTTACTGATGTTCCTTTTAACAGTATTAAGTATATTCAAAAACTAAACAAATCGTGCCTAAAAAGTGCAGGCATAGGCTTATGTAAAGTTACATGATGAAGTCATACTAGTGAGCGTGTGCATTTTGAGTGCGTTCTTTCACTGCATTATTCGGTGTATTCAAATACATTTATGAATGCATGTGATTGTGAATGATCACAAAATTCAAGATAGTGAAAGTGAAGTGACATTCAGCCAAGTATGGTGACCCATACTCAGAATTTGTGCTCTGCATTTAACCCATCCGAAATGCACACACACAGAGCAGTGAACACACACACACACACACTGTGAGCACACACCCGGAGCAGTGTTCATCATTTATGCTGCGGCGCCCGGGGAGCAGTTGGGGGTTCGATGCCTTGCTCAAGGACACCTCAGTCGTGGTATTGAAGGTGGAGAGAGAACTGTTCATGCACTCCCCCCACCCACAATTCCATCCGGCCCGAGACTAGAACCCACAACCCTTCAATTGGGAGTCCAACCCTCTAACCATTAGGCCACGACTTCCCTAACTATACTCCCCCACGATATGGGGGTTAGAAAATGTATATATTTATATCATTTTATGTAGTTAATCAATATCCCACGAAGAGAGCCATTTCAGTTTTTCTACCAAAATCGGTATGGTTAAAATGTGATATTAAGTTACTACAAACAATAATTTAATTACAAATACAAAATGTTGCAGAATAATGTAATATATGAATAGCCTAAAGAACCAAAAGGGTTCTTTTTTGTCATTATAGAACCTTTTTAGAATAAAAGGTTCTTTGGAGTTGAGTAAAAAACCCTATGGTTCTATATATAACCCCAATGAACCCTTTTTTCTAAGAGTGTGGTGAACCAAGCGGTTCGAATTTTTCAGTGAACCGTCCCATCCCTAGTAAATATAAATGACCAGCTCCCTGGCGAACATGGATGGGATTTTGCAGCAATTTGCTGCGTCTGTTGCCAGGGCTTTTCTCCTTTTTTATTCGTTCCGTCTCTTCTCCTCCTTTGCATTTACGGCTCCATTTTTTGCGCGATTTTCTAAGATAAAGCATGCCTCTGGATATAGCCAATTAGGCAGTGCTTCGCTGATCGACTCCACAGCGGCAGCCAGCAGGTCAGAATGACCGTCAGGCCACTGGGAAATGTCCCGGTGCTCTCGGTGGCCAGTCCGCCCCTGGTATAGACTATAGGAATGCTTCACATAATACTGTACATGTGCAAAGGAGTGACTGAAACAGAGGAAGTGTTTGTTGGAAGGTTACACCTGACATGGGGATCACCGTTGAACAATGGAGGCAGAGAATAGGACGGTATTCTCAGCCAGCGTCCAAAGAAAAGGTCAAGATAGCCACAATAAAACTCCATAACGGCGTGTTTGCGGGCGGACTGCGGCTAGCGGTAGCAATCTGCCTTCTTTTAATCTTAGCGGGCGATGTGGAGGAAAATCCCGGTCCCGCGAGAGGCAAGCGTGGTGTCGTAGACACAACGTTTAGGCCGGAGAGAACAACGCGGCAAACAACACTGTTTGGAGCGACAGGTGGTTTAGAACCAAACGAACCTCACACTCTCACGCAGATTGAATCACTTCATAAAGAAGTCATGGATTTAAAAGAGTTGGTGGAAAAGTTTGTGGAAACAGTGGAGAGACTTGAACAGGAAAATGCCGAACTTCAGGAGAGGTATGATCGCATGGAAAACCAAAGCAGGCGGGATAACCTTGTCTTTTATGGTATCCCAGAATCGGATCGGGAAACATGGGAAGAGAGTGAGAAAAAGATACGGGAACACGCGGCTGAATACTTTGGTGTGGAAAGAGCCAAAAGCGACGAGGAACTACCGATTGAACGCGCTCACCGGGTTGGGAAAAGATCGCATGGGAGAGCAAGGCCGGTGGTGGTTCGTTTCACAAGGTGGAAAGACAAGGAAGAGATTCTACACAAGGCAAGACAAAAAACTCGGGAATGGCGTGAACGAAGTAGTGAAGATGAAGTAAACAATCGAATTAGGGTGTCAGAGGACTTCAGTGCTCGTGTGCGTGAGATACGGAGAAAGTTGGTTAACTACATGCAAACTCTACGACAAACTCAACCAAACACACGGATGTCACTTCGTTTCGACAAATTATTTGTGGACGGTAAAATGTTAACTTATGACACAGAGTCGGAGTCCGTGATTGAAATTGAAACGAATAAAGAAAGACCATCTGAAACTTTCGTAAGGTAGGATGACGGCCTCGGCCCAAATGAACTCACTGTATTGGCATGGAATGTTCACGGGTTAAAGACAAAGGTCAATAACAGTGAGTTATTGGACACTCTGAATGGAAACTCTGTCATATGTTTGAGTGAAGTCTGGTCACAAGATGAGACTGAGTTTTGCAACTTACTGACTGATTATACATGTTTTCGTCTCGTGCATAAGCGAGTGTCAACATTTGGTCGTAATATTGGAGGTATTTGTGTATATGTACATGATTCTATTGTGAAATATCTCTATAGGATTTGTGTACAAGCAACTGACTGTGTAGTTCTATATTCTGACAAAGAGAGTGGGTTATTCGAAGATAACACTGTCCTTATTTTCACTTATATTTTCCCAGAGGGATCTAGCTCATATAGAAAGAGAGAAGAGAAAAATGGTATTGTTTCCTTGGAAAATGAAATCTTAAATGTGCTAGATCAATTTGGAGAAGATGTAAAACTTATCATCGCAGGGGATTTTAATGCTAGAACAGGTAATGAATGTGATTACATTGAGTGTGATGACTCTGAATATATAGCCTGTGGCAGTTATTACACTAATGATTATTTTGAATGGCACAGAAAATCAAAAGATAAGGTGATTAATACGTTTGGTCGCTGTCTTTTAGATATGTGCCGCAATCTAAATATTCATTTAGTTAATGGAAGAGTTGGTAAAGATATTGATGGAGAATTCACATTTATATCAGCTGCAGGATGCAGTGTGATCGATTATTTTATTATCTCTAGTGATCTCTTTACACATGTTAAGGATTTTGAAATCTTACACGTGGATATTTCTGATCATTTCCCATTACTGTATACTATGAGGATAAATAGCATTGAATCAAGAATAAAAACGAAGATAGATGGTAATGTAAAACCCTGGATAAGATTTAAATGGGGAATAGATAGTGAAAGGGAGTTTGTACAAAGGTTATCTTATCTATTTAATAATAATTTTATATGTGAGTTTGGGAAAGCAGTGGAAGAAAACACTAAAATAGCAACTAAAATCCTGACAGATTGTCTACATGAGGCAGGAAAATTTTTGATTAAAAAATCTACACTTAAAAGGAACCAACCACAATGGTGGGACGAAGATTGTTCATGCCAGAAATATGCTAAATATACTGCACTAAATCTCTTTAGAAGAATAAGTAATGAGAGAAATCTGAAGAGTTATATTGTTGAGAGAAGTATATTTAAAAAATTATGTGATAGAAAGAAAAAACAGTACAATTACAATACCTTAGGTAATATGTTGCAGGGTGACATGAAAACACAACAATTGTGGAAGAAAATTAAGAGCTTTAGAGGGGCCAGCAAACAATCTAATAACATTGAACACTTTAAGTGGTTAGAATATTTTATGCAGTTGTTATCGGAGTCAAAATGTAACTTAGATGTTGATTTTGAAATCTTTGTTACAGACTGTGTAAACAATCATGATACTACAGTTTTTAATCGAGATGAAATTTTGGACAGTAATATTATGTATAATGAGGTCTTTAAAGCTATTATGTCAATGAGTAATGGAAAAGCCCCTGGACCGGATGGTATTATAATTGAAATGATAAAAGTAGCTCTACATACGCTATGTCCCATAATGCTTTCTTTATATAACAAAATATTAGAAACAGGAGATTTCCCAGAGTCCTGGTGTGAAGCTGTGATTTGTCCTCTATATAAGAATGGTGATAAAAATGATGTGGAGAACTATAGAGGAATCTCACTGCTTAACGTACTAGGTAAAATTTTTACAAAGATCCTGAATACGAGGTTAGTGCACTATGCAGAAATGAATAATATACTCTTTGAAGAACAAGCAGGATACAGGTCTGGTTATTCCACAATAGATAATATTTTTATTTTACAGTCAATGGTTCAGAAATATATTACAAAGCAAAAAGGAAAGATGTATTGTATATTTATTGATTTTTCTAAAGCTTTCGATAGTGTTCAACATACTCTTTTGTATTTTATTCTCATTAAGAATGGTATTGGTGGGAAAGTATTTAATGTATTAAAATCTATGTATTCCAAACTTAAGTCATGTGTGAAAGGAAATGAAGGTTTAACAGAATATTTTGATTGTACCATTGGGGTGAGACAGGGTTGCACGGTGAGCCCTTTTTTGTTTGTTCTTTTTCTAAATGAATACATAACAATGCTAAAGAAAAATTGTAAAGGTATTCAGATTGAAATGATGACAGAAGTGCAAACATTGTTGTATGCTGATGATATGGCCACTGTAGCAGATACAATTGGAGGGTTACAGAGACAGATTGAACAGTTGGAAAAATTCTGTAAGTTCTATGGTATGAGAGTGAACTTGAGTAAAACAAAAATTATGGTCTTTAGAAGAGGGGGACATTTGAATAAAAATGAAAAATGGTATTTTGCTGAAGAACAGATAGAAGTAGTTAATTGTTACAAGTATCTTGGTATGTGGTTTACACCAAAATTGTCATGGTGGAAAACCCGTCAGCATTTAGCAAGCCAAGGCAAGAAAGCAATGTTTTCCTTGCTAAAGTTTATCCGTAAACAAAAAATTAGCTACACGCAAGCTCTGTTTTTGTTTGATCGCATGGTTGCACCTATACTGTATTATGGTTGTGAAATATGGGGCTTCGAACCAGTTGAATGTATTGAGAATGTTCAAGTGTCTTTTTGTAAAAAACTTTTGTGTGTCAGCACAAGTGTAAGTAATGTAGCGGTTTTGGGTGACCTGGGAAGATTTGCATTGTCGACCTCCTATATGAAAAGATGTATTATGTATTGGATAAAATTAGTGTCAATGCCTGATCATCGCTATCCAAGAAAATGCTACAATATGCTTTTAGAATTAGATAAAGTAGGTAGAAAAACTTGGGTTACGAATATTAGAGTATTATTGAATTTTTATGGCTTTTTAGCTACTTGGGAGGCTCAAAGTGTAGGTGATATAAGAACATTTACAGCTGTTCTAAATCAAAGATTGAAAGAAAAAGCACATGAGGCATGGTATGCATCAGTTTTAGAAAATAACAAACTAAACATATACTCACAATGCAAGTCTTTGTTAATACAAGAGAGCTACATTACGTCTGTGTATAATAGGCAACTGGTACGATCATTATTCTTGTTCAGATGTTCAAGCCATCAGTTAGCTATAGAAACGGGTAGATGGAGTAATACACCAGTTGCAGAAAGAATCTGTCATTATTGTAATTTAACAAATATTTCTGTGATTGAAGATGAGATGCACTTTTTGTATGTTTGTCCTTTGTATAGAGATTTACGCAAGAAATATTTTAGTGAACTTGTCCTTGTGGGTGATGTCTGCAAAGATGTGCCAAGTATTTGTGATTCTGAGAATGCATGGCGGTTAGCACTGTATATATATCAAGGAACGAAAAAGAGATTATCTGCCATGTCATGACATTTGTGGAACTATGGGCCGAGAGGCCATATATTCCTGAAATAAATGAAACTTGAAACTTGATACATGTGCAAAGAGAAACGTCGTAAGTCAATCAGCTGGCTGGGGAATAGTGCAGGATGATTTGTAGTGCAAGAGCATGTAAACATACACATATTTGAGTATTTTGTGGGTGTATGTACACACAGCAGTAAGTGTGAAAAGTGTCTAGTGCGCATAGAGAAGAACTGCACAACAAAAAAAAGAATGTTCCAGACTCTCTGGAGTTCAGGGCTCTCACGGCCTGGGGGAAAGAGCTGATGATCAGTCTGGTGGAGCGGGATCTGATGCTGATGGAAGGAGCTGGAAGAGACTGTGGGAGGGATGGGTGGGGTCCTTCACAATACTGTTAGCTTTGATGGAGCATCGCATGAGGAAAATCTCCAGGATGGAGGGGCACCGATGGTCTTTGCAGATGTGCTCACTGTCCGCTGGAGGGTCTTGAGGTGATGGTCAGCACACTCTCTATGGTTCCTCTGTAGCATGTGATGAGGATGTGGGAGGGGGGGGGGGGTTGCTCTTTTCAGGCGGTGGAGGGAGTGTAGGTGCTGTTGTGTCTTGGAGAGTGACATGGTGTTGGTGGTCCAGGTAAGATCCTCAGCTTGTGCCCCCTCAGGGATTTAGTGACACACAGTTGAGCTGTTGATGGTCAGTGGGGGGTCGTCAGCAGAGTTTCTCCTGAAGTCCATCACAACCTCCTTTGTCTTCTCCACATTGAGTGAAAGGTTGTTAGTTCCACACCATTCAGTGCCACTTCCTCTCTGAAATATGTGCTTATAGTGTGCCACATTATCCTATCACACTACATTTATACACTTATTATAATTGAATAGCTAACTCTAAATAATTAAAATCTGGTGGATTTTTATTTATTTTTAAAAAGCATATTACTTAAGCCATCGATGAATGGGGAGAACTGGTCTGTGTTCCAATGAAACATTTAAAAATAAATTAAAGTTACATTTTCAAATCCATGCAGTGCTGTGGCTGGGTTCAGCATTCTGTTAATCAGATTTGAGCTATGAACAGCAGAGCGACAGCTCAAACACACGGAGCCCGTGGCCTTTAGCACCTCTTTATCTGTCTATTCTGGGTTGAAGCCGAGCTGCAGTATTAACCCTAATCCAGCTGCAGCGTGTTGTTTTGATGAAGTGGTCACGCGGATCAGCTCCATCTCACCATCTGTCTCTCAGCACAAGTGTTCTGGGTTCATTGATAGTGAAGTTGGTCTCACTGATTGTGCTGCTGGTGGCTTCATACGCTCTGCTGTCATGGAGGGATTTTGACTAACCCTCACCACGTGAGTGTGATGTTCTGTTGCTGTTTTGTAAAGCACCGTGCCTGGAAGTGTTTTATAGAATTAGAGCTAAATTACTCAGTACAACAGGTTAGCTTTTTTATTACTAATTAATCAATCCCCTTGAGGAAATAAGAGGAAGGACAGTTTATTTCAGATTTTTATCAATGTTAAGGGAATTATTTACAGTTAAAGTGAAATTCAGATTACCTCTAGTTAAAGTGCTGTGACATTAATCAGAAACAGGAATGAGTTTATAGGTGTGAAAAGTGTCTGATTTGATATGTGTACTTCCAGCTGACAGACGTGACATGGGATGTGGAGTCACAAAATCAACACAACTGCAGCTGAAACCATGCAATCGAGGTGTGTGAACCAACAAGATGATTCGAGTTTGACACTGTTCATAGATTCAGTGCTTTGAACAGAATACCTGCCATTAAATGACTCTCCTGAGAGTAATACAGCTTACATTGCTCTCTGTCTGTCTGTGTCTCTATCATGTCTGTCTATAGGGAACATCTCAGTTCCAGGTAATTCCACCTCCTTCATTTCAGTAAATGTTTCATTGTTGTCAGTGGGTGTGAATGAACATCAAACACTGTTTTTCTCTCTTTCTCTCACATGCAGCGGCTACAGGTCAGACAGATCATGTTTCTGTGAGTCTAAAGAAACTTCACTGTCACTCATGTCTTCTGCTGGCCTGACTTTCTCTCGTCTCTGTGTCTCTCATCTGTCTGTCTCTCTTTCTCTCTTCTGTCTCTCTTTCTCTCCTCTATCTCTCTCTCTTTTCTTGTCTGTCTCTCTGTCTGTCTCTCTCTCGTCTGTCTCTCTTTCTCTCTTCTGTCTCTCTTTCTCTCCTCTATCTCTCTCTCTTTTCTTGTCTGTCTCTCTGTCTGTCTGTCCCTCGTCTGTCTCTTTCTCTCTCTCTTCTCTTGTCTATCTCTTCTCTCTCTTCTCTCGTCTGTCTCTTTCTCTTCTCTCTCTGTCTCGTCTGTCTGTCTCTCTTTCTCTCGTCTGTCTCTCTTTCTCTCATCTGTCTGTTTCTCTCTTCTCTTGTCTGTCTGTCTGACTTTCTGTCCCTCATCTGTCTCTCTTTCTCTCTCTTCTCTCGTCTGTCTCTCTCTCTCTCGTCTGTCTCTTTCTCTTCTCTCTTCTCTCGTCTCTCTCTTCTCTCGTCTGTCTCTCTCTCTTCTCTCGTCTCTCTGTGTCTCGGCTGTCTGTTTCTCGTCTGTCTCTCTCTTCTCTCGTCTGTCTCTCTCTCTTCTCTCGTCTCTCTGTGTCTCGGCTGTCTGTTTCTCGTCTGTCTCTCTCTTCTCTCGTCTGTCTCTCTCTCTTCTCTCGTCTGTCTCTCTCTTCTCTCGTCTGTCTCTCTCTCTTCTCTCGTCTGTCTCTCTGTCCCTCGTCTGTTTCTCTCTCGTCTCTCGTCTGTCTGTTTTCCTCTTGTCTAGCGATGCGGGCGGCGTTGCTAATCCAGCGCTGGTATCGTCAGTATGTGGCGCGGCTGGAGATGAGACGCCGCTGCACCTGGAACATCTTTCAGTCTATAGAGTATTCTGGACAACAGGATCATATTAAGGTGAAACAACACTGATGTCTCTCCAGCAGTAATCCAGCGCAGACTTACAGTCACAGAGACCTGACATCTGAGGCCTTTTATTGCAGTCTTCTTAATACTGGTTTCCTGCCTCTTTTTGCATCTTTACACATGAAACATGCTCATGCTGTTTGTGCCTCTGCAGCTGTATAATTTCTTCGGTTACCTGATGGATCATTTCAGTTCTGCCAACAGCCAAAGTAAGAAACTCATGTTCTTCAACTGTTTTTCATCTCAGGAAGTGATCAGTGTAACTAAATAGATTCACACTGACCCTCTCTGCATCTGTCTCCCTCAGGAAACCTCGTATCTCATATGTTTGGCGATAGTGACTTGTTTCTGGACATGGAGTGGGAGAGACACGTCTGTTACAAGGAGATTGAGGTTCCAGACATCTACACCGGCCCGCATCTCTTCTTCCCACTGACCATCTCCAATGTCACAGAGCTGGTAGATGCCTTCAAAAACAAACAAGTATGATCATTTCTATCAAAGCAGCAAAATAGCTTTATGTACGTTACAAAATTAGTGAATGAATCCATCTCTCTTGTCTGTCAATGAAAGTTGCAGGCTTGCGTGTGTTTAAGTGCAGATCTCTCTCTGCAGAAGCTTCATGCACGGTACGTGCTCCAGCTGCTGGGTAAGACGTGGACGCTCCTGCGCTTGATGCCCAACATCAGTCACGTGTGCACCTGCAAACACAAGGAGATCACCATCTGTGGTGAGTAACACATTTACATTTAATCTTTTAGCAGACAAACATTTACTTCTCATTCTCAAGCTATCTTATGGTGTGACGTGCCATTAAATGTGCAGTTTCATTCTTTGGTTCTCATGCAGGAGACTTACATGGTCATCTTGAGGATCTGCTGTTGATCTTTTACAAAGTCAGTAAAATTCTGGTATCCACAGTTCACTGAATTAGAATATGCCAGTAACTGACTTCTGTTCTATACTAGAATGGTTTTCCCTCAGCAGAGACACCATATGTTTTCAACGGTGATTTCGTGGACAGAGGGAAAGAGTCCATAGAGATCCTGTTGGTTCTGTTTGCGTTCCTGTTGCTGTATCCACATGACGTGCATCTGAACAGAGGAAACCATGAGGACCACATTGTTAATCTGAGGTGGAGATGTTATGGATCAAATTGAATCAATCACCTACATTTGCATTTGTGAGGAAGAGTTTCAGTTAGAAATGGATCTGACAGAATTTAATTTACTTTTAAAAATGGAAAATCTTTTTTTCACGTAGGTATGGCTTCACTAAGGAAGTTCTGGGGAAATATCAGGTGAGCGGACCATCCACCATGCATCTCTATGGCAGGGCATCCAATCCTGCTCCTGTAGGACCAACGTCCAGCAGAGTTTAGCTCCAACTGGACCCAAACTTCATTATCTGGTTTGGATGCGTTTAATTAGGATTAGAGCTAAACTCTGCAGACTCCAGCAGGATTGAACACCCTTACTCTTAAGAGGATTTACACCTTCCACTCGTCTGTCCATTCACACATTCACAGAAGGTTTGTCTGCATTAGCAAATAAGAGCGGTCATGAAATCCCTTTAAGGTAGTTAATTCAACTCGAACTGCTTACCATACATACTCCGTTCAAACATTGTTTAATAGACTATTTCCATGTTACATGCACTCTTTCTGGTTATTGTAAACTTTGTGCCATTTTAGGAATGAATGATTCCAGACTGACTGTTTACATAACATCTTTTTCAACTGAAATCTGAAATCCTTTGGGTTTTGGCTGTTAATTTACAAAACAACAATGAACTGGGGGTGTGAAAATGCATAATAATAATAATAATAATAATAATTAATGATAATTAATAATAATAATAATTAATGCTTATGTGTATAACATTCCTCTACAGTTTCTTTACAAAGTGGCATTACCAATTACCGGCCTGGTCTGGTGTTTGCAGATCCATGTGAACGGAAATGGTTTTTATTGAATTGTCATCTATACATAAAAAATGCAAAAACTTTTCCTTATTTAGCACATTGTTGTAATGTTTCATTTAGACCCAATGACACAACACTAGCCTTGTAATCTGCATTTACAAACATTTGTGAAAAGGTGTTGTTTTGAAGAGCTCAGTGAATTAAAGCATGATACTGTGATAGACGCCAACTTTTCAATACGTCAGTTTGTGATATTACACAGTCAACTTTAAGTGATATAATTGGTGAATGGAAGCATTTAGGAACAGCAGCAAGAAACCACTAAGGATCTAAAGATGCACCCCAAGCCGCTTGAAAATTGATTAAAAAGAGATGATTCATGTCGCTTGAGATGTTAAAACGAATTGCGAAATAACTGGGGGTAAGAGATTAATTGAATGTATCTCTGAGGGGAACAGTCTTTAGTAAAGTTTTGATGGTATTTTCATTTCATCTTGTTGAAAAGTTAAGTGAATCGTTATCTCTCTATAGAAAGCATACATTTACAGAGTAGGTCATCAATTGCTGAGAGATTCCATAGCTGAAGAGCTCCAAACTTGCACTGACATTAAAATCAGCACAACAACTGCGCTGCAGGAGCTTTAAGGGTACAGGTTTCTGCATGCGAGTCTCACATCACCGATAACAATCAACGCCTGAGTGGAGTAAAGCAGCGCTGGACTCTGGAGCAGTGTCACGCTTCTCTCTTTGGTCCAATGGAAGCGCCAGGGTTTGGCAGATTCCAGGAGAACATTACCTGCTTGTCTGCACTGTGCCGACTGGAGAGTTTGGTAGAGGACGGATAATGGATTGGTGCTTGGTTTTCAAGGGTTGGGCTTGGCACCTTATTCCCAGTGAAGGGAAATCTTAATACTTCAGCATACCAGGATATTTTGGCCAATGCAATGCTTCCAGCTTTGTGTGATCAGTTTGGGGAAGGGCCTTTTCTATTCCAGTATGACTGTGACCCTGTGCAGAAAGCACACAAAGACGTTTGAATGAGTTTGGTGTGAAAGAACATGACTGGCCCAGAATCCTGACCTGACCAGTTTTGGGATGAACTGAAACAGAGCTAGGCCTTCTCTTACAACATCAGTCTAACAAATGCTCTACTCCAACAGAGCATTGTCAGATCTGAAAATAGTTTTGTCCATAAAATGTATTTCAGCCATTAATACCATTTGATTGCTTGCCTCTATATTAAACAGACAAGGACAAACACAAGTCCAATTTAACAAGATTAGGAACTGAAAGCAGTTTTTAACTGAACTCTCAATCTGAAGAGCAGAGCTGACAGAAAACAGGACAGATGTAGAGAGTGATGACAGTAATGGCCCGTTCACACCCAGTGTAACCCTCTCACCCGGGTCCTCACTGACGCTCCGACTGAGTGCTTTCCTTTGATGTCATCACAGGTTCATGGGAAAATGATTCTTAAACTTCTGCAGAAGATCTTCAGCTGGTTGCCGCTGGCAACAGTGATCGACCAGAAAGTTCTGATTCTACACGGAGGAATTTCTGACAAGACAGACTTGAATGTGATCGCCAAACTGGAGCGCCACCGAGTATGTTACTCTTCAGCAATCACATGAAATCCAGTGGAGGGTGTTGTTGTTTCATGTGTGTCAGTGGTTGTCTTCTGGGCCTTTTCCCCTCAGTTCGTTTCGGCTCTCAGACCCCTGAAGAGAAGAGGAGCATCAGCGAGGCAGAAGGACGCAGCTCTGGAGCCAGACGGAGACGATGAGCTCAGTGCTGGACGGAGGAGAGTTCAGTCTCTGACCCACGGCACACCGCTGCGATTCAGACCAGAGTTCCCACGGCATTCAGTTCACTCCGAGTCGGGCCGGACGGGTCGCTCCGTCGAGCAGGAGCTGCGAGAGAGACGTCGCCTGGCCGGCCTCAGTCTGTCGTCTGACTCAGATCCTGCTCAGGTCCTGGAGACGGATGCAGATGAATGGAAACAGGTGAAGACACACACACACACACTCCTGTCTCATCGCAGTTTGACCAAACAATTAGGAAACCTTAGAAAATCTACTGTGGCAATATCATGGTAAAGTGATGTGTCAGATGGTTATATCACAGTGGTTTAATATATACCGTGGTACTGAGTGATTACCATAATTTATTTCAAAGAATACCACAGCACTACCATGGAATAAAATCAACTAACCATTGAAATACCATGGTACTTTTTTCTGGTGTGTGTAAGTATTCTACTGTGCTCTTAGGATCAGACAGCATGTGTTGTTGTTGTTGTTTAATATGTGATGTAACCGTGTTTGACTTGTGTTGTCATTTGCAGCAATCAAACTGAGAGTGAAAGAAAGTGATGTGACATACAGCCAAGTACAGTGACCCATACACAGAATTCGTGCTCTGCATCTAATGTTTGCTCTGACATTCCTAAAGCATTCAACATGTGCAGCGTTGAGGGACCTTTAGCACCAAAGCTGCTGATCGCTGATGCTGACTGTGAATAATGTTGTGCTTAAGCAGCACACGTTTGCCTCCATGCTTCTTTAGATGCAGCAGAATATGAAGCGTGTAAAGATGACCTGAGGTGGTGTCCATCATGTGCAATCAGTAGTTAAAGTGCTGTTTGTCTCACACTCTTCAGATAGTGGACGTTCTGTGGAGTGACCCGATGTCTCAGAATGGCTGTGTCCCTAACGAGGTTCGAGGAGGCGGGTGTTACTGGGGGCCGGACGTCTCACAGGAAGTGCTGGACAGACACAAACTGCAGCTGCTCATCAGATCTCATGAGTGCAAACAGGAAGGTTATGAATTCTGCCACAACGGCAGGGTGAGCCATCCACACTCTTACACTCGTCCATCCACGAAGAGTTTGACGGCGTGATCTGAAAAGTTGATTACTTTGCATTTGCAGGTTTTGACGATCTTTTCAGCCTCTAATTACTATGATGTTGGCAGTAACAGAGGTGCTTACATTCGTTTGGGTCCCGACCTCATCCCTCACTTCAAACAGTTTCAGTCCAGCAGATCAACACGAGAGCTCACACTCAGACAGAGGTGAACACACACACACACAAACAGACACTCACTCTCTCTCTCTCTCACACACACACACACACACACACACAAACAGATACTCACTCTCTCTCTCTCACACACACACACACACACACAAACAGATATTCTCTCTCTCTCACACACACATACACACACACTCTCTCACTCTCTCTCACACACACACACACACACACACTCTCTCACTCTCTCTTTCTCACTCTCACACACACACACACAAACAGATACTCTCTCTCACTCTCTCTCACACACACACACACACACACACAGATTCCTTCACACAAAAACAACAGCTACATAAATGTGTGACAGCTGAACTCCACTCGAAACACAAATTGTGTGTGGCTCAGTCTAAAATTTCATTTTTGTTTGTTTCTGATTATGTTGGAAAGTGTGTAAAACAGGATTGTGTGTGTGTGTGTGTGTGTGTGTAGTGTGGGACGAACAGAACTTTCTGCATTACAGGCTCTGAGGATGCAGCTCTTTACACACAAATCTGCCCTGATCCACGAGTTTCAGGAATACGACCCACAATGCACAGGTACCACACACACACACACACACACACACACACACACACATACACACACTTTAGAAGAGCATTTCCCAGCTTTGTTCTCCCTAATCAAACTCACCTGAATAAACTGACCAGTGCTGCGTGGTGAAGTTGATCAGAGATCATCAGTGGCAATAGTTCTACAATCTGCTGAAGCTAACCGTGTTTTTGGGAAACTCTGAGAGCTGAACCAGGTCACAGTGAGGGTTTGAGGATGTTTACTGAAGTGTCTGTGAATAACTGTGTCAGGTGTGATCTCTGTGAAGCACTGGGCCGCTGCTGTGGAGAAGGTTCTGCGTCTGGGTCTGCCCTGGAGAGTGCTGAGGTCTCAGCTGGTGACCAGCAGCACACAGGACGGTCAGGGGACACTGGACTATCACCACTGGGTCAACCAGCTGTCCGTCATCCAGCCCAGCACTGAGGTGAGCGCATCATGACACGGATGCTTCATGCGCTTAGAGAAGCTGTTCTGGATTAAATCAGGCAAACAAGACAATATTTTACAGACGGTTCAGTGTAGAGCGAAATTTAAGAAGTAAAATTCAAATAAAACACAAAGGATGGGCATAAATTTATAGTGACATAAAACTTTGCATATATACGGTACTCATTCTAGCCGGCTGAAATGTATAATTTACTAATCAGTGGTTGATACTGCATGATAAACACATGACATATGAAGGGATTCTATTCTCTTTATTACAGATGATGCTGAATCATTTAGAAATTATTCATGAGTCCAGTGTTTAATACGGAGTGTGTGGACAGTAAGTGACCACTACAACGGCTATAATCCTGTGTGTGAAGCGGTATTAGACTAATGTAGATCTGCTGTGTGCTCTATATGATGATGAGCAAGAGACGTCTTCAGTCCCAGACGAAACCTGAAACCAGGGATCTGAACCGGTTCAAGGAACAAAAAGGAAAACCGGAAACGAACGATATTTTGACAGGAACAGAAACAGAAACAGAAACGAAATGAATTTTTTTAGTTCTGAACCGAATCGAAAATTTGAAATGGACATTAACCGGTTAATAACGTTATTTTATCGTTCCGTTTAATATTTGAAATTTGCTGTCAACCAATCACGAATTCCAGCAGTAGCCTACAGCATACGCACATGTGACTGAAGCAGCGAGTGAAATGTCTGCTCCGCTGCGAACTCAGTCAAGTCTCAAGGGCAATGCACCGCCTTCAGGGCTAGCCTGACTACGTTAGACTTCCTACTTCCGCTCAATTTCATTTCGCTTCTGTACCAAGGGGCAAGGAACTCGACCGGAAGTTGAAGTCGGGTGGGGGCTGCCATCTTTTAGCAGAACTTCACTTGCGTTAGCATTCCCATTGACTCCCATTCATTTTGGCGTCACTTTGACAGCGAATAACTTTACATCTGAGGCATTTAAAGACTCTGTTTGTCCATTATTTATTTCTAAAGATACACGACAATGTATAAAGGGCTCCATTACCTTCTATGTTACATTATGGCCCCGTATAAACAGTTTTTGTAAAAAATAGGCTAACGATTGCGTCATAACCACTCGGCTCTCTGTCGCATTACCGTACAGACAGGAGGAGAAGCTCGCAGGCAATTAACTTAATATGGCGTACTGGCGTTACATTTTAAAATACTATACAAAATAATTAATCAAAATACTTACTCCTGCTCACTCACGACAAAGAACTCCCCGCTCAAGCTCGCCGTCTCTGCAAGATTAACGATGGCAGTTTGCACGCACAGCCACTTAGAAGATTTACATCTGTCAGACAGGTTGCTGACGTCGTCAAGCTTCGTTTGAGTCTGCGCGTCAGAAACGGAAGTGCTAAAAAACGCTAAAACTGGGCTTCATTTGTCTCAATTGAGTTCCAATGGGGTCGCTGTGTCCATTTCTTTTACTGTCTATGTTCTGTACTCAGTCTGATACAGCGTCAGAGCTTTCTGTTTGCCACCGGTCTGGAAACAGCCGGGCCAATCCACGAGCAGAGGGCGGGCTGAGAGCAGTGACGTAGATGCTAAGCGCCGAGTTTTACATTGTAGGTTAGAGAAATCGAAAACCGAAACAACCGCGGAAATCGGAAACGAGACACGGGATGCAATTCGCTCTGTTATGGAGAACATTCAACTCTTTTTCAAACTGAAGCCAGAACAAGAAGAATGTTTAACAACAGGTTTACAGTGGAAGTTCAATCATAGATTTGAGTTCGATGCATGATGTCTGTGATTCGATGCGGCTGTACAGGCGCATAACATACGTCATAACTAAACGTATCTGATTGGCTTACGGGTAACCAATGATTTTAAACTTCAGACAAGCGCCCCCAAGCGAGAGAGAAAACACTTCTCTATTATGCCATTCCAGACTCTGTCTACGAAGCAAAGTGAAGTAGCAGAGTCTGGTATTACCAGGCTACTTCAGGGCCGGATTAAGACCAAATTGGGCCTGATGACGCAGTGCAAAAAGGGCCTATTTTTTCTAGGCGTTGGTGCACGTGCATTCGACACTCAAGTAGAGACCTGGGAGCAGAGAGCTGCACGGGTACGATTTTGTAAATCCGTACCCGCAATACTTAAAACCGCATCCGACCCGTTTTCCGACAGCAGCACTAATTGAAAACCGACACCCGACCTGCACCCGAAATCAAATCAGTTAAGCCAATCACATTAGACACACTTTTTTCTAATTTTATTGCCAGGTCATACAGAAGTTATTTATGGAAAACTCATTTTAAAAGATATTCGTTTTTTATATATTTTATCTTACTATATTTTAACAGACAATATAATAACCTTAGTGTAATTGACAGAATTACTAAAAAATATTTTGCTACCTAAAAGTTAAATATTTTTTGTGTCACGCATGCATGCATGTCTATTTCCCTCATAGTAAATATAAAACGCATGTGGACTGATATTTTTCCAATGTCTGGACTCCTTTATTAATGGAGTATATAATCAGACGTTTCAATATATTGGTATTAAATGCATTTTCTGAGAATTTATATTTCATGTTTTTACTGCAAATGTCGAAATACGTGCTCTTTGGTCCATCAGTCACTGATCACATTAGAATAAAATATCATAATACAATACAAAATTGACTGATTTATGTATATGCATAGTTCTCATCAGTCGGAAATACAGATAAACGCTTTCATATGTTGTACTTTTGATCCTGAAAGAAAAACAGAACAACAAAAGAGCGAATCATACCACCGTCTGAGGTTGTGCTTCAAGTCGAACGGTTCACAGCTGAGCATCGCGAGAGGCGGATCTGCGCCAGAGAGCACATGTGAATGAGCTGCACGAAGTAATTTTCAGATGCAAATTAAAAAAACAACAACAACACCCCTGGATAGCCTAGATTAGGCCCATATTCACAAATGTGTTAACTATGGAATGATATTCCGATTGTCAAATACATGCAAGTGGAAGTGTTGTTTAAAGCTGCGGTAGGGAACTTTTGACGCTCTAGCGGTTAATAAACAGAACTGCTTGCGTCTTGCGGAAGAACATCGTAGCCGGAACTACTTCTCTCTGTTTATGTCTATGAAGAATCACAAAGGTACTGGGTTACTCCGCCGCGGTACCCCCGAAGCAATCTAAAATAGTCCGAATATAAACACTTATTATAGGTGCACCCTAGTGATTCAGGACAAGCCAAAAAATACGGTTTGGAAAATGGATTCATGGTGTACTCGCTTATTATATACATTTTTCTACATTTTGAACACAAACAAAGTTACGGACCGCAGCTCTGATTGGTTGTTTTTTACCGGGAGCGATGGAGTTTCTGCAAATGGCAATAGGACACTGGGAGGAACCAGAGGAGCTTGATTTTTACACAGATTATATGTCTCATATTCTACTGTCAGGACATAATGACAGGTTTAATAAATATGTAAAAAATATTTTTTTTTTTACAAAAGTTCCCTACAGTACCTTTAAACACCTTTATAACGATCGCGTTAGTTGAGCTGTATGCCCGATATAATTTTGACACAAATTTTGAAATAGGCTTAAACACATTTTAATTCAGATTATATATATATATATATAAAAGTGGAACGTAGGCCTATTTTTACGTTTGCATGTGACTGTTTTGAACCAGCGTCCGACCCGACCCGCACCCGTATCCAACACAGTTGGATATTTTTCACCCGTTTCAGCCAAATTTGTGGGTCATCCGTCAGGTACTCGAACCCGTGCAGGACTCTACCTGGGAGTACTGCGGGACCAGGCGGCAAAGAAGTCGACCGGAAGTTGCAGTCGGGTGGGGGCTGCCATCTTTTAGCAGAACTTCACTTGCGTTAGCATTCCCATTGACTCCCATTCATTTTGGCGTCACTTTGACAGCGAATAACTTTACATCTGAGGCGTTTAAAGACTCCGTTTGTCCATTATTTATTTCTAAAGATACACGACAATGTATAAAGGGCTCCATTACCTTCTATGTTACATTATGGCCCCGTATAAACAGTTTTTGTAAAAAATAGGCTAACGATGGCGTCATAACCACTCGTCTCTCTGTCGCATTACCGTACAGACAGGAGGAGAAGCTCGCAGGCAATTAACTTAATATGGCGTACTGGCGTTACATTTTAAAATACTATACAAAATAATTAATCAGAATACTTACTCCTGCTCACTCACGACAAAGAACTCCCCGCTCAAGCTCGCCGTCTCTGCAAGATTAAAGATGGCAGTTTGCACGCACAGCTACTAGAAGATTTACATCTGGCAGACAGGTTACTGACGTCATCAAGCTTCGTTTGAGTCTGCGCGTCAGAAACGGAAGTGCTAAAAAACGCTAAAAATGGGCTTCACTTGTCTCAATTGAGTTCCAATGGGGTCGCTGTGTCCATTTCTTTTACTGTCTATGTGCGGGACCCAGCGCAACCGAGTGCGTCCCGGGACAATATTTGATTGGTGAATGCGGACGCGGGATATTATTGTGTGCGGGTTGCGGGAAAATAAAGTTATTTGCGGGAATCCCGCAAAGTGGAAATATCTAGCAAAATAAAATTACTAAAAACAGATAAACCTTTATTTATAATAGAGTAAAATAAAATAAAATAGACTTTTCGGAATGGGAGGATGCTGGTGAAACCATGGACAGCGACGTGTAATTCCATTCCGAAATAGCGAGAGATCCAGAGGTGGAAAAGGCGATATCAAGAGTTTCCGAGATTAAGCAAAGTAACACGCCATGTTGGTTACTTTGGATTCCAGCTCCCAGCGCACCATTGGAGAGGGCTTTCAGTAATTGGGTCGCATAAGTGCACAGAGACGGATTAATCTGAAGCCCTTATTAGTGAACGACATGCTATTCCTGCACAGACTACATTAAATTTTTTTTTATTCCGTTTATTTTTAATTATTTATTTACTTTGCTAAATATTTAAATTTGTCTATTTTTTTATTGAGGAAAAATTATTTTTTGTGTGTGTGTGTTTATTGTTTGAGGAAAAGAAGGCATTTTTAAGCAGTATAGGCTAATTTTCCTTTGAACATGAAATAAATCCAGGTTTATTATTATTATATAATTCATTAGGCTATACTACCTAATAGGTATATTTTTTTATTTACATTTCGTACTTTTTTACTGTATTTTTTATGTTCTATGTTCTAAGTTCCATGTTCGTTCCTTTCATCCATTTAATTAAACCAAATAAAACGAAACATTTGTTTCTTTTTTACATTTATATTCAACAGGGGAGCAATTGAAAAAAAAATAACAGAGTATCAGGCAAAATATGCAATGGATTAAAAAAAGCTTAAAAAGCCTACTTTACCCGCGGGATTTTGGAGGCGGTAGCGGGATGAAACTTGATCGTTTGCGCGCGGGAGCGGGAGAAAATAACATATATCTTTGCGGGAGCGGGACGGAAAAATCCTTCCCGCGCAGGTCTCTACACTCAAGCGCCAGCATACTTACCCTTTCCTGCCCAACCGAGGACCGCAGCTCTCCTTTGATTATTCCCAACTCTGAGAAGCTCCGCTCCATAGTCATTGGACATCATCATGCACAGATAGATGCGCTAACCAATTTCGACATAACGTCTGAGAAAGATTTAACGATGACAAAAGCTCGTACAAGCTGATTCGGTCACCGGTTTCTGAGTGCAGCAAACTCAGATCAGCTGATTTTGACCGATTAATAATCAGTTCAACGGTTTAAAAAGTCATTTATTTATTTTCAGTAAATTATCAAAATATTATATATATATATATATATATATATATATATATATATATATATATATATATATATATATATATATATATATATAGCCTGGAGGGAGATAGAAACTTGTTTTTTAGAGAGAAAAAAATATTTAATTCAGAAATAGACATAAATGACACAAAATGTTTACAAACATTAGACTATTTTTTTATAATCGTTTGTTATTCAAATACATCGCGAATACGGAAACGTTGGTTTCAGTTTCGTTTTAGTCTAAATTAATTAGTTTTGGTTTGTCGTCAATATAGCTTATATTTATAATTCTTGTTCTTTTCTAAATACTGTTAATTGAAATTATTTTGTTGTGGAGTGAGGGGAACTGAAATAGCCTAGAGGAGCTTCACACATTTCCCAGAAACTGAACAGTTTTCATTTGATATTAACCTCAAAATAATTATTGAATGAAATTTGGAGTCCGACTGTCGGACGCATATACAGTAGGGGAGACCGGGGATGGTTGTAACACTTTTTTCTTCAGCGCCTAAAATTACCTTTTTCTTTTGGCTACATGTCTAAAACTTCTAGGCAAAGTACCCACATGTTTATACTACAAATGGCAACAATTTAAATTTATTCAACTATATCACAGACTTTGTGAGATGATGACAAATACAAGGTGGTCCTTTGTTACAACCTACCCCACTACTGGGGTAGGTTGTAACACATACTGGGGTAAGTTGTAACAGGTAGACAAAATATACAAAAACTAAGGGTACTCCAAGTGATATGCCACAAAAACTGTTTTATTTTAAATGAATGGCTGCAACAATAAATATGTGTGAATATGGGGAGTGTATGAGCATATTGTGTGTTTTTGTGCATGTGTATGTCTGTACGTGCACATTCGTGTGTGTGTGTGTGTGTGTGTGAGCATATTAACAGACGTATGTTTATCCCCACTCCAGAGAATGAACAAATGAAATGCATTCTTTACCAGTCACAATGGTGACAAGAACAAAAAAATAAATAAAAAATGAAACTCTGGGGTTCCGCTTCATAAACGAGCCAAACCAATCAGGCCCTGCCATTTTCTTCTCTGGTTTATGACAAAGACTCCTCCTGCTCCCTGGTGAAGACCTGGTGAGGACTGTAGTATCCTACACGAGGAAAGGTCCCTCAATCCCTCGTCTTTCAGTTCTTTATATTTCTGCCAATATCTGTTCAATGTTACATGGCAGATTCCGTGGGATTTTGCCACTGCCCTGACAGACTTTCCTTTCCTAACTTTCTCTGCTGCTCTTTTTAAAAGACTAGCATCGACTCCAATATCTGTTTTTCCCAACCAAGTTGTAGGCATTCTGTAGTATTGTTAAAATCACAAAAAATGTTCTTGGTTGTATGTAAGGGGATGGTTGTAACACTTTCAAAACATGTGTTACAACCTACCCCTTCACTGTCACCCACTGTTTAGCGAGCTGTATTAGCATGGTGCTTTGAAATTGGCAGAAGGTTGATACACCATTCTTTACTAGAGAAACTACAGTTTGATCTGATATAACTCATACAATATTATCTACAACGGTAGAAGTACTAAACAAAATATTATCTTTTTTTTTTTTTTTACTTTCTAACCTCAGAATTAGATTTTCTGCTGTAGCTTCAGGAGAGATAGCAACACAGACTGGAAAACCTCCATGTGGGATTGTAAAGGAAGCCTGATGAAACTGAAATTGTCACATGACTCCTATCTTGTCCCTGATTCATGGAATTGGTAGTGTTACAACTCTCCCCGTGTTACAACCATCCCCGGTCTCCCCTATTGTTCAAAATAATAGCAGTACAATGTGACTAACCAGAATAATCAAGGTTTTTCGTATTTTTTTTTATTGCTACGTGGCAAACAAGTTACCAGTAGGTTCAGTAGATTCTCAGAAAACAAATGAGACCCAGCATTCATGATATGCACGCTCTTAAGGCTGTGCATTTGGGCAATTAGTTGAATTAGTTGAAAGGGGTGTGTTCAAAAAAATAGCAGTGTGGCATTCAATCACTGAGGTCATCAATTTTGTGAAGAAACAGGTGTGAATCAGGTGGCCCCTATTTAAGGATGAAGCCAACACTTGTTGAACATGCATTTGAAAGCTGAGGAAAATGGGTCGTTCAAGACATTGTTCAGAAGAACAGCGTACTTTGATTAAAAAGTTGATTAGAGAGGGGAAAACCTATAAAGAGGTGCAAAAAATGATAGGCTGTTCAGCTAAAATGATCTCCAATGCCTTAAAATGGAGAGCAAAACCAGAGAGACGTGGAAGAAAACGGAAGACAACCATCAAAATGGATAGAAGAATAACCAGAATGGCAAAGGCTCAGCCAATGATCACCTCCAGAATGATCAAAGACAGTCTGGAGTTACCTGTAAGTACTGTGACAGTTAGAAGACGTCTGTGTGAAGCTAATCTATTTTCAAGAATCCCCCGCAAAGTCCCTCTGTTAAAAAAAGGCATGTGCAGAAGAGGTTACAATTTGCCAAAGAACACATCAACTGGCCTAAAGAGAAATGGAGGAACATTTTGTGGACTGATGAGAGTAAAATTGTTCTTTTTGGGTCCAAGGGCCACAGGCAGTTTGTGAGACGACCCCCAAACTCTGAATTCAAGCCACAGTACACAGTGAAGACAGTGAAGCATGGAGGTGCAAGCATCATGATATGGGCATGTTTCTCCTACTATGGTGTTGGGCCTATTTATCGCATACCAGGGATCATGGATCAGTTTGCATATGTTAAAATACTTGAAGAGGTCATGTTGCCCTATGCTGAAGAGGACATGCCCTTGAAATGGTTGTTTCAACAAGACAATGACCCAAAACACACTAGTAAACGGGCAAAGTCTTGGTTCCAAACCAACCAAATTAATGTTATGGAGTGGCCAGCCCAATCTCCAGACCTTAATCCAATTGAGAACTTGTGGGGTGCTATCAAAAATGCTGTTTCTGAAGCAAAACCAAGAAATGTGAATGAATTGTGGAATGTTGTTAAAGAATCATGGAGTGGAATAACAGCTGAGAGGTGCCACAAGTTGGTTGACTCCATGCCACACAGATGTCAAGCAGTTTTAAAAAACTGTGGTCATACAACTAAATATTAGTTTAGTGATTCACAGGATTGCTAAAAATGTTTGTACAAAATAGTTTTGAGTTTGTACAGTCAAAGGTAGACACTGCTATTTTTTTGAACACACCCCTTTCAACTAATTGCCCAATTGCACAGCCTTAAGAGCGTGCATATCATGAATGCTGGGTCTTGTTTGTTTTCTGACAATCTACTGAACCTACTGGTAACTTGTTTGCCACATAGCAATAAAAAATATACTAAAAACCTTGATTATTCTGGTTAGTCACATTGTACTGCTATTATTTTGAACAATACTGTATAGCGTTACTTATTATACATTTACTATTATTCTATATTCTTTATATTAAATAACATTTTAGCATCCATACACTCGGGAACATGGAAAAATTTGGATTCGTGCCGAATGAGAGAGGTAGGCGTCAGCTTCAGCTTACATTCATTTGTGTTTGGATTGAGGTTTTTATAGCCTAAACCAGGGGTCATCAACTATATTTGTCAAAGGGCCAGAATTTTTCTCTGCAGACACTGTAAGGGCCAGATACTCGTAACATAAAATACAATACGAATTGTATCCTAATATGTTATTATATACTAATTCTAATTCCAAATTTTTTTGGATTTTTACATATTACCTGTACTGCAGCGAGCCACCAGGGGGCGATAGCGATATTTTAACCGTAGTTTTAATGAAGAATGGACTGATAAGTACGTATTCATAGTGCCTACTGTTAGAAATGCTGTACCTGTGTGCCCCATTTGCTTTTTTTCTCGTTAGATTTAAAAATAAATTTTAAAGCATTTAGCCCAGACACAAAACATCTGTGTCCCCTTCAAAAATCACTCTGTCACCCGACTGTTAGATGAACTTCACATCCCTGTATTTATGATCTGTGTCTTTGATTGGGTCAGATTGCGAACACGAGCCTCCTGGAGACCCTTTACAAACATCATTCAAACCTGGAGAGCATCTTCAGGATGATCGACACAGATCACTCAGGTTAGAAACCAAACCCATCTAAACAAACCCTAAACGTACAGCGAGACGTGTTCTCATCCCAGTGTGTGTTCAGGTCTGATCTCGTTCGAGGAGTTTCGTCAGACGTGGAAGCTGCTGAGCTCTCATCTACAGATGGACATCAGCGATAAAGCCATCTCAGATCTGGCCGAGAGCATCGACTTCAACAAGGACGGCAGCATCGACATCAACGAGTTCATGGAGGCCTTTCGGCTGGTGGAGCATTCTCGAGCCGAGACCGAGGCGCCGCCGTCCCCCGAGTGAACACGATCAGAGCAAACACAGACCACACGACGCTCTCGGTGTCGCTCCACAAACCTCCAGAGCAGCAATCTGTCCCTGGGTCTCAGGAAACACAACCGTATTTTCAGGGATTTAACTTTCACAAACACTCATTTGTTCATACGGTGAAGCTTTATTAATCAATCATAAACACAGTAAAACATTCCAGCTGATCGAAGTCTCAATCACACACAGTGAATATAAATGTGCTGCTCCTACACAGTGATCTGCGTCTGAGGTTAGCGGCTCGTGTGTGTCTCACGTTGATCAGCTGAGTTTACTGCTGCGTCCGTGAACGCCGTCGTGAAGCCCGTCTTCAACAGTCTTGATGTCGTCCAGATCATCTTTAATGACGCTGATCAGGTGACTCAAACCCTGCTGCTGCTGCTTCAGATGCTGAAACGAAACACACTTATTCAGTCGAGGACGAACCAGTGACGGGAACAGAGCAGGATTGTTCTCGATGGTTTTAACTAAAGCTACTCATAACCACAGAGCTGAGAGGAATTAACATAATGTGCATCATCTGCATGAAACTGCTTCAAAGTACGGGTTCTTGGATGATTTATGCTTAAGAATTACAAATTTATAATACTGCCGCGGTCAGATTTTTATTCCTGATTTGACATTATTAACATAGTCACAGATTCTTTCCAGTAGATGGATGACTAGAGCTTCGACAGGAACAATACCCAAACTGACATGTATGCACTTATTAAGTTATATTGCACTGCACTCAAGCTACTGAATCTATATTTTTATAAAAGTTTATGCATTCTCTGGGAATCAAACCCATGACCTTGGTGTTGCTGGCGAGATCTACTGTTGAGCTATATTAAATGTGCAGTCTATTATATTATTGAGTGTTGTCTGATCTTCATGAGATACACAAGGCCAGAGGAAACTCTTCTTTCTCTGGGTCAGTTCTGACACGTCCAGCTCGTTTACATGTGTGTAATACAGTTAGCATTACAGTTTCTCCAGGTCAGGAGTCAAACACACCTCTTCAGACTGAATAAGACCTGCACAAATAGAATTAATACCATACGAGCGGGAATAGAGCAGATTACTGCAAAAAGCATTTACAGTTTTCTCAAAAACTTAATTTTACAAAATGATAAACTTTACATTTCAGCCTTTAAACCAATGTAAAGAAAACGGATGAGTCAAAAGTATTATATTTAAATAATTATCAACAAATAATCATATTAAATTAGGGGTGTCTGATACTGACAAAAATATAATCTCTGGGCAAATATTATTCTGGGATTTTATCGATAACGATAATTAGACGATATATTTCTGAGTGTGTAATCGTGCCGTGGACAGCTGAAGGTTTTGATATTCTTCATATCCTGTGTGCTATGTTCACAGCAGTAATAGAAATTAATGAAATGGTCCAACGGGTATTTTTACCTTTAAGCCATTTTCTCTAGAAGTGTGCACCTTCTTTTGAGTCAGATTCTTGGATTTAAATCAATATCAACAAAATCATATCTTGGCAATGCAGAGGAAACATTGCAAACATTACACATTACACACAGTTTAATTCAGCTCTAAGGGACATTAAATAATTTAATCTGCATTTACAAATGCATAAATAATATTTTGATATTCTTACCTTTGAAAACATGTTTGAAAGCATGAAAAACAATGAATAGATATCTTATGTGAGAAATTAAAACCACCAGTAGGTGGCACCACGTCGCTGTTAATAAGTGAGTCACTGCGACTGAACCGAGTCATTTAAACAGTGATTCATTCGAGAACAGCATCCTGTCGCTCACAGACAAAACAGAGCTGTCGCTTTTTGAATTTTTAATTTTTTTGTCGAAATTGAACAAAAACAGGAAATATAGTGTCTATAAACGTAAGTCTCCTACTATTAACTGAACCTTTGTATAAAATCAATATCACATTTGTTATCATGCTCAACTCTTGTGTGACATTAACTATATCAAATTGTTAAATTATATATGCTTTCTGTCCCATATCTTAATTTACGCAATACTAGTAATAGACTGATTCACGCAGTGAAAGAACGCTCTGTAAATGTGCACGCACACTAGTCTAACTAGTCTGTTAACTTACTAGACTTCACCTAATGTATGTTCACTCTGTAGGGGTTTGTGTTTGCCTTTCGCAATACACTTTTAAAATCAAAATCACACATCTTTTAAACAACAGTTACTACATCATCACAGAGCATGCATACAGCACACCTGTGTTTAGATTTTGATAATGCATTGTCTTCTCATCGATCCACCAGTTCACATTAAAAGCTGTGTGTGTGTGTGTGTGTGTGTGTGTGTGTGTGCAGGGTAAAAACATGGGTCACTTTTCTCATTCACTCTTCAGCAGGTGCAGTGTGTGGAAGAGTAGAACTGTTTCCGTGGTAACAGCAGAACACACAGCTCATGTTCATTTAATGAAATAACGTTAGTCTTCTGAAGTTTAATCGTCACATTCAGCCATATTCTGGTCTTTCTGTCCCCAAAGACCTCTTGATATCATAATTAAGACCTTCTTGTACAATATAAAAGCTTTTAAGACCCTGAGGAAAAACCCTGACCCCCCTCCACACACACACACACACACACACACACACACACACACTCGACAGGTTCTTGCCTGTTTGATTTCTCTCAGCAGATCTGCATCAACACGGTAACGCTCTTCTGAACGAACGGCTCCAAAATGATTCTGCATCCGAATCTGAGACATGAGTTCATTCAGTCTCCCCTGAAACACACACATATGAACACGTTACA
>NW_020526923.1:0-2500 GCF_003368295.1 Carassius auratus | reverse complement strand
CTAATGAGAGAAATCACTGAATCTAAAATCAAAGCGTCTCACTGGTCATCGGGCAGCGCTCGCACTCCCTCCACGTTCACAGAAAGAGTGGGGTTTCCTCCCAGAACCTTGTGCAATGATTCGACCAGCTGCTGCTGCTGAGAGCGAACATCAACTTCCTTCTTATTGAGAGCCAGAGCCACTAAACCATCCTCATCCTTCACATCAGGAACACAGCTGTAGCCCACCGCCTGAGAGAGAGAGAGAGAGAGAGAGAGAGAGAGAGATTCAATTAAACTATGATGAAAAATAAAAAAAATGAATTTGATCTCCAAACTCCAAACAGAGTCAGCGATCATGATTTGGAAATAGAGATCTGTAGACAGAGAGAAGAGCGACAGCAAACACTGAGCTGAAGAGACACATCCCTCCCTCAGTCTGAAGCTTCGAATCGTTCGTTCTTGTCTCTAAATGACTCAGAGAAACTACTCTATACTTGGAGAGAATGAGACGGCAGTCACTCCATACGAAAAGGATTTATTCTATTCAGCTGTGTTATTTGATATTCTTAATCGTATATAATTACTATTATTAATATTAGAGATATTATCTGCTGTTATTTTTATTGTGTTGATTTTTTTTGTATTTATTCTCTTTGATGGTGTAATCATATTTAATTCTATATCTAAATGCTTTGGCAACACTGTAACTCACATATCACGGCAATTAAGCAACTTGAACTGTGTGTGTGTGTGTTTGTGAGAGAGAGAGACAGTGTGTGTGTGTGTGAGACCGTGTGTGTCAGTGTGTGCGAATGTGTGTGTGTGTGTGTGTCAGGGTGTATGTGTGTGACCATGTGCGAGTGTGTGTGTGTGTGTGTGAGCTCACTGACCTTGAAGCGGCAGAAGGGGTTCTCCTGGCTGAACTCCACGGGGGGTGTGCTGCTGCTGAAGTACCCCTTCCCTGCGCCCCAGAACGCCTGCAGCTGGTTCCACCGAGCCAGAATAGAGTCGCGCTCGTCATTGAGCACCGACGGAGCGGAGAGAGCACTGGCCGTGTTAAACAGCTGACTGGACTGAGACGCCTGCTGGTTAAACAGGCCTCCTGCAGAACACACACACACACAGAGCAGTGAACACACACACACACCGTGAACACACACACACACACACACACACACACACCGTGAACACACACCCCTGATCAGTTGGGGGTCCAGTGTCTCAAGGGCAGCTCAGTCGTGGTATTGAGGGTTAGGAGACTGCTGTACATTCACCCCCCCCCCCCACACCACCTACAATCCCTGCCAGCATGAGACTCGAACGCATTGATTATGAGTCTGAATCTCTAACCATTAGGCCATGACTTCCCCCGTTAGGATGTTTTCCTTCAAACATGATGTTTAGATCTGAGGCTCATCCTTCAGGTGATTTCTTTCCAAGTGTGTGTTCATGTGTCTTCACTGAAGAGAGGATTGAGTCTTGCCACACAGCCATAAAGCCCAGATGAGTGGAGTGTTGCAGTGATGTTTGTCCTTCTCTCTCCACATATGATCATGGAGCTCATCTAGACTGACCATCAGCTTCTGGACACCACTCAAACCGGATCTCTTCTCCTTCAGCTGGTCAGTTTCAGGAGGACAGCTCTAGGAAGAGTCCTGGTTGTTTCCATCAAGGGTAACAGAGACCGCTTGCTTCTGTGACAATTATTTTCTGAACTCTTCTCCAGATGTGTGTTTGACACAAACCTGTTTCTGAGCTCTATGTGCAGTTGCTTGGACCTCAGGGCTAGTTTTTGCTCTGATATGCATTATCAGCTGTTAGCCCTTTTATTAAGACGTGTTTCTTTCCAGATCATACCCAATCAATTAAATTTGCCACAGGTAAACGATTTGAAGTGTATTAACATCAAGCAAAATGAAGCTCTGGAGTTACATTTCAACAGTCTCAGATAAGGGTACGTACATGTGTGTTAGATAAACCCATGAGGAGGAGGAAATAGTGCCTGTTTCGGTCAGATGCGGTCACTTGTAGGTCTCACCTTGCTGGTTCTGAGTGGGCTGGATCCCAGCGAATCCTCCGAAGCCCAGTCCAGTGCCGCCCAGAGCTCCTCCGAAACCCGTCCCCGCCGGTGCACTGGAGCCCAGACCGGACGAGAAGCCGAAGCCCTTGTTCTGAGTGTTTCCAAAGAGACTGGCACCTGCAGAGAGTCAAACACTTCCTGTCAGACGCGCTCACTCACACACACACACACACACACTCACACACTCACTCACACACACACACACACTCTCTCATACACACACACATGCACTCTCTCACACACACTCGCACTCTCTCACTCACTCACTCTCTCTCACACACACACACACACACACACTCACACACTCACTCACACACACACACACACTCTCTCACACACACACATGCACTCTCTCACACACACTCGCACTCTCTCACTCACTCACTCTCACACACACACACACACACACTCACTCACAAACACTCTCTCATACACACAC
>NW_020526922.1:0-23760 GCF_003368295.1 Carassius auratus | reverse complement strand
CCTCCATTACACACACTAATACACCTGTCTCTCTTCATCTCAATCTGCGTCTGTCTGTCCCGCAGCAGCCCTCAGTGTGTGGTGTGTGTGTGTTGTGTGTGTGGTGTGTGTGATCCCGTTCATGAAATCATAAGACAGAAAAAGAGCAAACTGCTGAAAGCCTCCATAAGTTCTGGTGTGAAAATAGCGCGTCGAAGCAGGTATGTAATGTGTAGTTTCCATGGCGATGAAGGCCATGACGCGAGCACAGTGAAACCTTTGCCTCTCGTTAGAGAAAACTGAACAAACGCTAATTAATGAAAAGAGCGAGAAACGGACAGATCCTGAGAGCAGAACAGACAAAAACACCCAGAAAACAATACATAATTGGATCTTACAAAGTTTCTCTGAAATTGCTCTGAGAAATCTGAAAGTGTGCAGCGTTAAAGTGTGAAAAGACAGAGAGACGAGAGAGAGAGAGACAGAGAGAGAGAGAGAGAGTCACAGAGAAACAGAGAAAGGATATTTCAATTAAGCTTAACAGCGTATCTAAATTGTTCTGGAATGACAGAGCAGAATCAATCTCTGATAAATGAGAGCGCAGACGTGAAGAGAATGTGAACGAAAAGACTGACAAAGAACTGAAAACACAGACAGACCTGAAAGAGTCTCTTCTGCTCACCAGTGCTGCATTTATTTGATCAAAAATACAGTAGAAATAACCTAAATATTAAGTTTTCTGTGTGAATCTGTGTTAAAGTGTAATGTATTTCTGTGATGCTCCGCTGTATTTTTCAGCATCATTCCTCCAGTCTTCAGTGTCACATGATCTTCAGAAATCAGAATAATATGATGATTTACTGCTCAAGAAACACTTCTGATTATTATCAATGTTGAACACATAATGTTTTTTGTGGAAACCGTGAATACATTTTATTGATGAATAGAAACTTCTCTCTTGGTTATTGGAATGTTAAGGAAACATTACATTGCTATCATTTTGCCAGCGTTAATGGGAACGTTACTTTTTGAATGTTCTCTGAAAATTCCGAACTAGTAAACATCTAAAAAAAAAAAAAAAAACATTAGTCAAACATTCCATGAATGTTGTATGAATGACATTTCGCTCTCAAACCAGTTTTTTTTTAGGATTCACAGATGAATAGAAAGTTCAAAAGAGCATTTATTTGACATAGAAATCTTTTGAACATTTAAACATTTTTGTAGCATTTGTGTAACATTGTAGCAAATGTCTTTACTGTCACTTTTGATCAGTTTAATGCAGCCTTGATGAACAAAATCTTAATTTAGATAGATAGATAGATAGATAGATAGATAGATAGATAGATAGATAGATAGATAGATAGATAGATAGATAGATAGATAGATAGATAGATAGATGTGTGTAGTACTGTGTGTCATGCTGTTGATCGAGAGAGAGAGAGAGAGAGAGAGAGAGAGAGAGAGAGAGAGAGAGAGAGATCTCGTCAGTCAGTGTGGGTGGTTTTAGTTCGTGTGGGTGGTTAAAAACTTTTTCTTTCTGTGCCTTCATCACTATGGCAATGAAGCAGTTTTGTGGTGCTGGAAGGTGAAAGTTTCTATGCTCTTGTAAAGGTGCGCGCACACACACACACACAAAACACACGTGTGGCTGATCTCATAGCGAGAGTCTCTCTCAGTAAAGGTGTGAGTGAGTTAACACGTCTGCAGCTTCCGAAGCAAATCTGAATGCAGTGATTCCTGCAGCACGTCTGACAAAACAAATTATATTTTACACAGGAATGAGTTCAGTGTGATGAGATACAAATGCTGGGATCTGCAGAATAATACAAAGATACACACAAACGAAGCAGCTCAATCAAGTGATTTGATTTCAGTCTATGAATTTTGTTGAATCGGTTTGAATTACACATTAGTGACTGGATGTTTAACAAGACAACTACACATAAGACTTCTGCTGTGAAACATGTTTCCACAAAGACCTGTGTGTTCTTTCTTACTAATACAGTATAATTACTGGGGCGAGGATCAAACGTGTATGAAACTCATCAAATGATTTCTCTTTGGTGGATAATCTCTCTGTATTGATCAGAGGAAAGTTTGGGGAAAAGGCATAAAATATATGTAAATGTGTGTAAGCCGTTAAAATAAAACTATGTAATAAAATGACTAAACTAAATAAGTTTAACTTGAGTTTTTATGTGCTATATTTTCTAGAAAGGAAACTGAAATAAGTTTAAATTAAATTAGATACATTTAAAGTGCCAAGATTACTAAAACTGACATAGATTTTTTAAAGTAATGAAATTACTAAAACAGAAATTGAAATGAAATAAGTTCAAAATAATGAAATTACAAATAAAACTGAAAAGACAACTGACATACATTTAAATTCTAAAATTACTAAAACTGAAGTACGTTTAATTTGATGTACTAAAATTACTAAAACTGAAATAAAATGTTTAAATTGAAAAACTAAATTTATTAAAATTAAAAGTGAAATTAGATACATTTAAATTACCAAAATTATTAAAACTGAAATAGTTTTTTTTTAAGTAATAAAATTACTAAAAGGTTTCTCATTGAATATAATGTTTCACTCTGAAGGGTGTCACTTTACACAGTAGAGATGTTACTTTAACTCCAATATGTGACATTAGAGTCTCTCTCTCTCTCTCACACACACACACACACACACACACACACACACACACACACACACACGCACACACACACACACACACACACACACTCACGCACTGCATCCTCCACAAAAGATGACATCATCATCATCAATCTCACAAAAACATTACAGCAACCCAACAAAATCCTCAAGGACAGTGTGTGTGTGTGTGTGTGTGTGTGTGAAAGGTTGTTACTACCATCATTGACTTCTAGCTTTTAAGCTAATTGGAAGGACAAAACACACACACACACACACACACACAGATGAACTGTGTACCTCTAAAGACTGATGCTCACCACTGGGGAGAAAAACGCAGATAAGAAAACATCTTTTGACTGAGATAATGGACGAGCTGTGTGTGTGTGCGCACGTGTGCGTGTTCGTGTGTGTGTGTGCGCGTGTGCGTGTTCGCGCGTGTGTGTGTGTGTGCGCGTGTGCGTGTTTGTGCGTGCGTGCTCTTTGGGCTAATAGTGACCTTGCTGTGTTCGTGGAGATGAAAACACACTGTCTGGCAAACACACACACACTGAAGCGAGCTGCAGAACGAACGCCGCTGTATTTATCCTGAAGATGTGTTTGTTGAGGAGACTCTGCTGATTCTTCACACACACACACACACACACACTTTCCTTTTCACCTGCTGGAGCCGACCACAGACGCAGTGAAGGAGCGAGTCATCATCACCAACAGATGCTGCTCTAACAAAAACCAGCCCCAGACACCAGGCTTCTCTGGGAATGTAGCACTACAGTAATATCTGAAGCGCATAAATATTGACTTGGTATAACTCAGTCGCAGCTACCACAACTCAAATGCATGGTTGCAAGCTTACAATTCTATTTTGTTATTATCTTCATTAGAAATTCTGTTTATTGATTTAGTCAAATCTTTTAAGTTTCAAACATTGTTTCGATGAGTTCTGATGACACACAGTAATAATACTGGTCATTACATTAACTTAATATTGTGTGAAATTTAACCCAAAATGTCTGTTATTTAAATTTTTTTTCATATTTATATTTAAAATAAATTTTATATCATCAAAATATTTTGTATATTTCTATGTTGTGTTTATTTTTACATTCATGCAGTGGGCAGGCACTTTTCTTTAAAGCGACTTAAATTGCATTCAAGGTTAAATAAGTTGTAGTGACTTAATAGCAGTTTTATAAAATTTAATAATTTTTTAATAAAATTTAGCATAAATTTTTCTTTTAAGCCAAAAAAAGTATTTTAAAATGTATTCATGGTATTTACTATATATATATATATATATATATTTATATTTTATATTTTATAAAAAAGCAGGGAATATTATATTATATTATATTATATTATATTATATTATATTATATTATATTATATTATATTATATTATATTATATTATATATAAAGCTGGATAGCAGAGGTATATTTATAGCAATAGACAACAATACATTGTTTGGGTCAAAATTATACATTTGTTTTTTATTACAAAAAATCTAATTAATGTTCCATGAAAAGTTTTTTTTTTTAATTCATAGTGTAAATATATCAAAACGTAATTTTTGATTAGTAATATGCATTGCTTATAACTTCATTTGGAAACTTTTAAAGATGATTTTCTCATTATTTCGATGTTTTTGCTCCCTCAGATTCCAGATTTTCAAATATTCCAAATATTATCCTCCGAACAAACCTCATATCAATTGAAAGCTCATTTATTCAGCTTCAGAGGATGCATAGCTCTCAATTTCACAAAATTGCTCCGGATCAGATCTGATTATTGCTCTCCCTGGGAATCAAACCCATGACCTTCCCCTGATCCACTGTTTGGGCTTCAGGAATGGTATATTTATCAAAGTACCGTGGTATTTCCACCGAACTATCTGCTGCAAGCACAACCTCTTTAAAAACTCCAGATATACAGAAACGTCAAAAGAGAAAGAGAGAAAATAAGCAGACGGTGTGTTCGTAAGGCCGGCAGTATCTCATTCTGTCTCTGGCATCTGGAGAACGCTGTGATATAAATCCCGCTGAAGAGAGGAAACATCACACCGGCAAACCATAAATTACCACGGTAAACCCTCACAGAATAACAGAGCGCTGCTCTGCACCGGATCTTCTGGAATAAACCCTGAAAACACTCTCCGGAGGAATATTGTCTTTCCTCGTGTTTTGCTCTGAATCAGACGGACAGAGCAAAACTAAATCCCATCTGTTCTCCTGCAAATGAATGAGAGCAGGAATGACTATTTTTCCTGCTCTCTGCAAGTTCTGTGAGAGACGATTCTTGCATTTATACATTTATTCATTCACCTGATGCTTTGATCCAAAGCGATTCGTCACAAACGAAGCGATTCACCATCAGTCGAAACACTAATAACAGAGATCAGCAACAAGAACCTTCTGTTTGACAGCAAAGATCAGCGGAAAATAACCAGAACAAACCTGAAGATCAGAGTCTTAAACCCGTCCACGCATCTATTGAATTTAATAAAACAAACAGCATGCCTTTTATTTTATTTATTTTTGATTGCTGAGTGTTGTCTGTGGCAGGTTTGTGAAGGGGTTTGACTGTATGTGATTGAGAGCTTCATGCACACAAACACACTGCTCCGTGTGTGTGTGTGTGTGTGTGTGTGTGTGTGTGTGTGTGTGTGTGTGTGTGACAGACAGACGGCAGTAATGATGGCAGGCTGCTCTCTTCAGTGAGAGTCAGTGTGAACTTCAGAGAGGAGAGTTTTCCAGGGATCTCAGCTGAAGCTACACACAGTTTGACAGTCGCTGAAGTAAATCATGACGTCTCATTTGTGTCTCAGAGACTTTCATGAAACTCTGTTCTTGATGTCAAACTACACGCCTGCAGCATGCTTTTATTTCTAACTAAAACTAAAACGATTTCATTATATTTCAGTAGGTTTTTCCAAGGCATCATTTCTCATTTTCTTTGAATTCAACTCAAAGTACTAAAATTAATATATAAAATAATGAATAATTAATGCTATTAATCTCTGTCTGTCTCTCGTTCTGTCTGTGAGCGGTGAAGAACCAAAGCAGGTGACGTGCATCAGACAAACAAACAATGAGCTCTTACCTTCAGATGGAGCAGAAGGAAGGTCAGAGACACACACACACACACACACAGAGAGAGAGAGAGACAAACACACACACACACACACACACACACACAGAGAGAGAGACAAACACACACACACACACACACACACACAGACAGAGAGAGAGAGAGAGAGAGATCTCATCAGACAGCAGTAAATACTTCAGTTTTGTGCACAAAGCGGAATATCAGACAGAATTGAGGACAAGCTCTTATGAGCAAACAACCATCCAGAACCACCTAGCAACCGCCAACAATCACCCTAGCAACCATGAAACACAAGTGTGCTCTATCACACGTTTGTTTGTGTGTGTGTGTGTGTGTGTGTGTTTGACTGAACAGTTATTGACTGAAAAAAAACAGTTTCACAATTATACAGTTATTTTGGAATCAGGATTATGTTTAAATAAGTAAAGGTATTTATGTCTGATACAACAACAAAATATCATGTTTGTGTAGTTTTAGTTAAATTAATAAATACTGCATTTTATAATTTTTTTCTTTTCTTTTTTTTTTTTAATTGACTGAGTTTGGTATAACGACAAACTTTGTTAGACAAATTTAACGCAAACTTAAGATTAACATGGTCAATTTCATATTTGTGTATTTTTTTAGTTAAAATAAACAAACACTTTAAATTTAATTGGATGTCTGAAATTGTGTTATAAAATTTGTATGGCTTAATTAATAAATCTTAATACATTTTAGTTTTTGGTTAAAATTAACAAACATTTAAAATTTAATTGAACCTTATTTAATTTCGTTATGAGATTGGTTGATTATACAAATATGTAATGTATATTTTAAGATTTACGTAGCAAATTTAATTTTATAAAAAAAAAAAGCATTTTATCCTAGGTTAAAAAAATACAAAACTTAATATTGAATTAAATCAGATTTATTTTTGTTATGAGATTTATAGAACAATAAACTATATAGAAAAACTATTTTTGTGCAGCTTCATGTGCATACAGTATATTTTAGGTTTTAGTAAATATTTACAATAACTTGAAATTGACCCAAATCTGAAATTTGGTACGAGATTGATACAAAAACAAACTACACACACAATTAATGTTTATTTTTTAGATTTACATAGCAATTTTTTTCTATAATCTTTGTTTCATTTTAGCAACATTAATAAAAATTACTGTGTTTTCGGTTTTACAAAAATGAATCTGATTAAATATGTTTAAGAGATTGTGGTTTAAATCTAATTTTAAAACTTCAGAATTTTAAATCCACTACTTTTCAATGGATTCTTAACACATGTATTTAATTCTGTATACCAGAACTAGGCTATAGATTCCTTTCAGAAAAACATTTCCTGGTGTTTCATACTAAACACACTGATGTCACTGACACACACACACACACACACACACACACAGCTCCTCTCAGCATGAGTCCGGCTCAGGATTTGTGTTTCCTGTTGATGTCAGTGAGCAAACGAGCCGAAACAATACGAGAGCATCCGCAGACGAGCGATAGGAAATCCTGCGTCACTTTCAGTGTTTAACGAAAGAAAGATCAGTCTCTCTGCATCTCTCAGCCAAACACACACACTTCATCCTCCTTCATTATTCAGATTCATGTGCATTTCATGACTGAGAACAGCAACATCTGTTAATTCACCGGGGAAATATAAAGTTTCTGTACATATTCATATCTACAGATTTAAATGCAGTTACCCTGTCATTGTAATATAACCGAGACACTATCATAGCTGTTTTATTTTCTTTTCATATTATTTTTAATTAAAGATTTTGTAATTTCGTTGTGTGTTTTTGTCACTATATAAGTGCTTATAATTACTTTTGACATTTTACAAATGTTTTAAATGTTTTAAGTTGTTTTATATTTTAAATATGTTTAGAACATATATCAATTATGCTAAACTAGATGAAAATAAGAAATGTTGCTGAAATAATATAAATATTTTTATTAAATAATATGTCTATATTTGAATAACTGTGTTATAAATGTTCAAATGAAACATGCTTCATCTCATTTGATTTATTTCTCTTTTTTTATGAAATTAGTTGTTTTAGACACATTTTGTTTTTTCCATTTTAATATGGATTTCTTTATATATATTTTGTGACTTTATTGCTGATCTTTTAAATAAATCTCTCTCTCTATATATATTTTTTTTTATTTAAGTTTTAGTTATTTTAATACATCAAGTTAAACAAAATAAAAATAATATATGGATTTTTATTATTAAGTACCAATATTTATTTTTATTATTTTTAATAAAGGTTTAAGTTTTAGTTAACCACAATATCCCAGATTAGTTAACAACACATGTCATTATATCATATTAACATGACAAACACACATGAACACCACCACAATGATAAAATTATTGAATTAAATATGATTTAAAGAACTACATTACCCATAATCCTTTGTATGGTTGTACATATGTGCAGCTGTCAGCTTGATCACACACATATTATAAAAACAAATAAAAGTAACAAAACTATTATAAATACTTTAAATAAACTATTAACTATAATCTTTGTTAATTAAAAATAAAATATAAATATTAGATTGAAAACTTAAAACTGAAATAAAAAATTTTAACAAATTAAAAAATATATATTTGTATATAAATAACATTAGAAATGACAAAAGTTCTAAACATTTCCAAAATGTAAACTGAACTTAAATTAATTCTGAAAATAAATAAAATTAAAGGTAATTCCAAAATATTATTGTGTGCTATGATAATAAATTATAAGAATTCATACATTTTTTATTAATTCAATTATTTCAGTCTTTTGTGTTTAATTCAATGTTTTGTTTGTAATTAAACAATTGTTTGTGCACCAGTATTTTCTGTGGATTTGTATAATCCAGAAATACTTCATCAATGAAAATTCTATAATATTAACATTAAAATTATATGTATTAAAAAAAATCTTATATTTTTAGTTTCATTTTAACTTTGTGCTTTTATCATTAATATTATTATTTAAATATGTCCATATAGCTTTTATTAATAATATTTTATTACACCAATTTTGCCACATCAAGTTAAACTCTAGCTTCATCTCATTTTAATATTTTTTTTCTCTTTGATGAACAAATCAAAAGATCTGATTATTAGCATCACGTCATGCTCATTTAAAACTAAAAGCGTTATCAAGCTGATTTCTACAGTAAGTGCTGAAGAACTTCTGATGAAACACTAAAAACTTTTTTAAACCCTTAAAATCATCGAATCGAGAGCCGATGGAAACCTTTATTTTTAGCAGCACCCGAGAGGAGAGGAGAGTGAGGAGAAAGGCAAGCGCTGATGGTTTTGTGTCCTGCAGAAACCATCTCAAGTGTCAAAAGATTTCTCAGCCTTTTGATTCGGGTCGAACGAGAAGCAGCGATGGGGAGGCGAGGTTGCCATGGATACGGACCGGCGGTGATGACGCAGGAAGACAGCGGGAGCGTCTGTTTCCATTCTCATTCACCAGTGGGAGGATGAGGACTAACTTTGCTCTTTGCCTTCGCCACAGAAGAACAAACTTCCCCGTTTGGCTCTTTCTGGAGGGTGAGATTCTGCGCTCCATAAAGCCCTGTTTGAGCTAAAAACACTTCTGCGCTTCCTCGTAAAGCATCATTTCCACTGGAGTCACACTGAGAGATTCACACATCGACAGACTCCAGAATCAAACACACTCACAGAAAGGGAATAAAGTCAACTGTATAAATGCATAAACAGCAGCAGAGATTTAGATCTTAATACTGCTCGAGTATTTGCAATTAGACACACAGAGAAAACTCTTGCCTTTTTGTTCCAGCATCCAAATATTGATAGAAAGATTAGAGGAGCATGTTTTACAAGAAAATTATATTTTAGTTTTTATCCTTTTTGTTTATAATTATTTGTTTATAATAATAATAGGCTAAATGTTTTTTTTTTTTTTAAACTTAAATGACAAAAGCGATTAATAAAATTGCTTAAAGTTACATTAAAACGAAATATAATTTAAATATTAGTATATATAATATTTAAATTAATATATATAAATAATATATACATCAGTGCTTTAAGTGGCCCAAAAGAGGTGCCGGTACTCTATTATAGCCACAAAAAAAGATATATTTTCTGTTTTTTTTTTTTTTTTTGATGATTCCCCTCATCCCCTGAGGCAACAACAACTATATTGAAGGGCTTTTATACACAGCAGTCAACAGGCAACCTTAATAATAAATCCTTTTATTAGTTTGTGGATTTGCTTGAGCTAGAAAGAACTACTGAACATAAATAAAATGTGCAAAAGGATTTTGAAAAAATACCCTCAGAAAGAGCTACTGCATCACTGCATTCAAACTTCCAAACTGACTCAAATGATTCGCGAACCAGCTCCGAACTCCCGAACTGATTCAAATGATTCGCGTTCCCCGAACAGACTCAAATGATTCGCCAACTCTATACGAACTCTCGAATTGATTCAAATGATCCGCGAAGCCGCTCCGAACTCCCGAATTGATTCAAATGAATTGCGATCCCCAAACTGACTCAATGACCCGCGAAGCCGCTCCGAACTCCCGAACTGACTCAAATGATTCGCGAATCCCAAACTGACTCAAATGATTCGCGAACCCGCATTGAACTCCCGAACTGACTCAAATGATTCGCGAACCCCCTCCGAACTCTCGAATTGATTCAAATGATCCGCGAAGCAGCTCCGAACTCCCGAACTGATTCAAATGATTTGCGATCCCCAAACTGACTCAAATGATTCGCGAACCCGCATTGAACTCCCGAATTGATTCAAATGAATTGCGATCCCCAAACTGACTCAATGACCCGCGAAGCCGCTCCAAACTCCCGAACTGACTCAAATGATTCGCGAATCCCAAACTGACTCAAATGATTCGCGAACCCGCATTGAACTCCCGAACTGACTCAAATGATTCGCGAACCCGCTCCGATTTCTCAAACTGATTCAAATGATCCGCGAAGCTGCTCCGAACTCCCGAACTGACTCAAATGATTCGCGATCACGCACTGAACCAGGAAGAATTAGGAAGCGTGCATTATGAAGGGCGTTTTGAAAAGCGACAGTGAAGGCAAAGGATTAAAACCTCTATTAAAACAGATGTCCAAATGAAAGTTCTCAGAGCACGGAGAGGTGGTGGTATGCTCAAGAGCTATATTTGGAAGTGGCGGTACTGAGTACTGGTGCCTACCGACCCACTTAAAGCACTGATATACATTATAAATAATAATAATAAAAAAAAATAAAAAATAAAAAAAACAATGTGAGCTAATTTTTATTTAAAATTAATTCTGACTGGAAATTGTTTCAAAATAAATTCTACAACAAATTTTTTTAAGTGTACCTGTACAATTTTTTTTTTTTTTTAATATTTATTTGATTATGGATATTTAACAGATTGTGTATATTCTTTTTAATATATTTTAATATTTGCATTATGATCACAAGGACTGCGACTGACCACATATTCAAAGGGAAAAGAGTTCACATGTGGTCTGGACGCTTGACTTATGATATCTGAATGTTTTATTTAATTTAATTTAAAGTTACCAAAATTTTACTTGATGTACTAAAATAAATAAAATTAACCTAAAAGCACATAATTTTAAAGACATATCTTAAAATAATAATAATCAAAATAATAGTAATAAATAATAGTAAATAGCAAAATGACTCGATAACTTTAATGTGAAAAGCCTAATTCAAAATATTAACAAAAACTAAAATAAGATGAAATGAAAACACACTCTCTCTCTCTATAAACTGTGCTCTGAATCAGCCTGAAACATCTCTTGAACAGTTGAATCACTATTATATGTAAAGACTCTATAAAATCCTAACTGGGTTTTTGAAACATTATGTGCAGAGTAATCCAGTCTGTATTTGCTGGATCAGGTTTAATGTGAGAGGAAAGTGCATGTGTGTGTGTGTGTGTGTGTTCACGTCTCTCTCACCTCTCCAGAGTGAATCTCTGCACATTTTTTGTTGCGTAATCAGACAAAATCCCAAAAGGTCAAAGATAAAGCTTTCATCTGCGGCCGTCGGCGGCTGGGTTGTGTTTTAACGCAGCCCTTGGCTTCAGGGTGATTCAGACTCCTGCATGAGAGCGCCAGCGAGGTCAAACGTCTCCAAACACTCGCCGGAGGGCTTTAAAACAGAGACAGAGGCTTTAAAAACCCATCTCAGGTGCAGAGACGCCGAGCATCATCTGCAGCGCCGCATCGGTTTAATATCACCGTAAAAACACACGCCGTTAGTTTGAGTGCGATAGACGGGTTACGAGTTTCCACTCCAGACAAAGAGCACTCAGAAATATTTTAGGGGTTTTATAGAGTGGATCCAATCTAAATCAAGATTAGCCGAAGGGACAAATATGGATATGAAGTTAAACAAGAAAAAAAACTCAAAGAAAACAATTCACACATAAGGAAAAAAAAAATGTGTTAAATAATCATTTAAACTGATGTTCTTTCTTAGTGATTTGTCTTATTGTTCAGTATAAATATCTAAACATCATTAAATCAAGAAACATTTACATTAGATTAATAAGATGGGCAAGGTTATTGCAGTTAATTAAAACCAAAACTGAAGATATAATGAAAACCTTTTCACATTTTTCAAAGAAAATCTTGTTTCTTGAAATAAAATAAATGTTAACTGAAATACAATTTAAAAATTGAATCTTTTTTATTGTTGTTTCCAACACATTTTTTTTAATCTTAATGTATATACTGTACAAACACACGTAAACGCACATTAAAATATAATAATATAATATAATAAGTAATATATAATAATAGTTGTTAGTGTGAGGAGAAATATAAACTTAATTCAAAGCGAGATTTATAATTTTGCTTCCACACTGATGGATCATTTTGATTGTTTCAAGCTTACCGTTTTGGTTCTTTAAACATCAATGTGACATCACATTGCACAGGCCCCGCCCACAGCTGCTGATTGACAGCCCTGAATTGCTACAGTTTCCGTAGTTTCAACCCACTTTCAGTGCATTCAGCTTCCCATATGTACGACTGAACACATGTTGCTTCTACCAGCTGACTGCGCGGGAATATGCAGCTCATTTGCATTTAAAGTGATACACACCAAAATAACTATTTTGGAGACTCTCCAATAATGACAGTTTCTGGCTGTTATAATAAATGATCTGTGGGGTATTTTGAGCTGAAACTTCACAGACACATACTGGGGACACCCAAGGCCAATATTGCATCTTGTAAAAAAGGGCATAACAGGTGCCTTTTAAGAAGTTTTAGATATTTATAAACACTGATTTTTTCAATAATTTTTAGGTACTCGTATTTGAAAATGAGACAAAAATACTACAAATAAAAGCACAAATTGATCTGATACTGCTAAACACCACTGATGAAAGAAACGACATAAAAAAACAGATTTACATCAAGTGACAATAAACATAGTTTGTGCTAAACTCAAAGAAGGCAGTCAAATTCAGCAGACATTTAGAAACCATCAAGAGAAACCTGTTGAATTTTTCGTTGCAATAATTATCAACTATTAAGTTTAATAACGCATTCACTGTTTGATTTTAAGGCCAAACACAATGAGTTTGCAATTTCCAATACAAAACCAGTTTAAAATCACTGATCTAAAGCACACAAACACACACACATTCTAATGACATTCCAACACACACACACACACATATGTGCTGCCACCTCCGGCTCTGTTCCCGTGGTGACCAAAGAAACACATCTCGACAGCGCAGCAAATCTCCACAAGCAGCCCGGCAACCATCACCAGGGAGCCTGTCGCCGCGGGTAACGAGATGATGACAGATGGATAGAAGCAAATCTCCGAGCTTTGGCCGCAGGGAAATGAAAGCAAATGCAGCACAGATTCTTGCGGCGACACTCGTTTGTGCGCCAGTGGAACGAAAACGAGCACTTACTCCACAAATAATAAACAACAGCGCTTCAGCACAACGCTTGCTTTACAGAGCTGAACATTCAACAGCATCATTAATATGATAGAGAAGAGGACAATCCCAAAATGCATCAGCGTTTAAAAATTCATCCAATATGAACTGTAAGGGTTTGAAGATTATATATGTTCAAACAATGTAAAAACTGTTTATAGTGATAATAGTGAGCTCAAAGTGAGCTTAAAAAGATAATAGTGAGCTCCAAGACACATTCACTCAGAAACAGTACATTTCACAAACAATTACAAAGATATGGCAACTTATATTGAATTATATGCTAAATTTTGAAGTAGAATGACTGAAAGTATTTTCTTGTAAAATGTACTTCAATAATCTTAGATTTTTTAAACATTTTATTTACAGTAAAAACAGTGTAAAGGAGCCTCATTTACTGGTTAGTAGGTTTAAATCGTTTAGTCAGCACATTTAAGCAGAACTATTAAACAGAACTATTAAATCTCTCAGTATTTAAGTGGTCTTGAATATTTGTTGTGGTATTTGGTAGTATGGTCATTTTTTAAAGTTTGAATTAGTATTTGTAAATTTCTATGTTTAATTGGCATTTTGTTAATTTTAATTGGTATTTGCCATTTTGTAAGATTTAATTTGCATTTGCAGTTTTAGTAAGTTTTAATTGTTATTTGCAATTTTCGTAAGTTTTAATTGGTATTTGCAATTTTTGTAAGTTTTAATAGGCATTTGCAATTTTAGTAAGTTTTAAGTGTTATTTGCAATTTTCATAAGTTTTAATTGTTATTTTGCAATTTTCGTAAGTTTTAATTGGCATTTGCACTTTTGGAAGTTTTAATTGTGATTAGCAGTTTTTTAAGTTTTAATAGTTATGTGCAATTTTGTAAATTTTTATTGGTATTTGCAATTTTTGTAAGTTTTAATTGGCATTTGCAATTTTCGTAAGTTTTAACTGGTATTTACAATTTTTGTATGTTATAATTGGTATTTGCAATTTTGTAAGATTTAATTGGCATTTGCAATTTTCGTAAGTTTTAATTTGCATTTGCAATTTTAGTAAGTTTTAATTGTTATTTGCAATTTTCATAAGTTTTAATTGTTATTTGCAATTTTCGTAAGTTTTAATTGGCATTTGCACTTTTGGAAGTTTTAATTGTGATTAGCAATTTTTTAAGTTTTAATAGTTATGTGCAATTTTGTAAATTTGTATTGGTATTTGCAATTTTTGTAAGTTTTAATTGGCATTTGCAATTTTCGTAAGTTTTAATTGTTATTAGCAATTTTTGTAAGTTTTAATCGGCATTTGCAATTTTCGTAAGTTTTAACTGGTATTTACAATTTTTGTATGTTATAATTGGTATTTGCAATTTTGTAAGATTTAATTGGCATTTGCAATTTTCGTAAGTTTTAATTTGCATTTGCAATTTTAGTAAGTTTTAATTGTTATTTGCAATTTTCATAAGTTTTAATTGTTATTTGCAACTTTCGTAAGTTTTAATTGGCATTTGCACTTTTGGAAGTTTTAATTGTGATTAGCAATTTTTTAAGTTTTAATAGTTATGTGCAATTTTGTAAATTTGTATTGGTATTTGCAATTTTTGTAAGTTTTAATTGGCATTTGCAATTTTCGTAAGTTTTAATTGTTATTAGCAATTTTCGTAAGTTTTACTTGGCATTTGCAATTTTTTACGTTTTTATTGGAATTTGGCAATTTTCGTAAGTTTTAATTGGCACTTGAAATTTTCGTATGTTTTAAGTGGCATTTTCGTACGTTTTAATTGCCATTTGCAATTTTTGTAAGTTTTAATGGTTATTTGAAATTGTGTACATTTTCATTGATATGAAAAAACTGCTGCACTGATAAAGATGCACATGAGTTTCACCAGAAGTCATCAGATAAACTGAATTACACTGATACTAACTTACTCGACTCGAGTGGCTCTGGTGAAATAGCAGAAGAGTGCATTTGGATCTTTGGAGGCGGTCGCCATGACAACAGCGTCATCAGCGTTCCTGTTATTGTCACACAGGTTGGTCTCATTGTCATCGGTCCATCTGCTGCTGTGAAATTCAGACGACCATAAAACATCTCCATCGTCTCTAAACTATTTCACAAGCTTCACACACCCTCAATACTTCTCCTGCTTTCCTGTGTTTGTCTACAAAATGGTCCAACAGTCCAGATGGAAAACATGCTGAGAGAGAGTGTGTGTGTGTGTGTGTGTGTGTGTGTGTGTGTGTGTGTGTGTGTGTGTGTGTGTGAATTCACTGCTCATTGACTAGTGTTTGTGTGAAATCCTCTGATAAAAATCACAATTAACACACCCGAGAAAGAGAGAGATGTTGAAATTATAACAGGTAAACAGAAATGGAAGATTATTACACATATAAATGTAGTTAAAAGGTATTTTGTCTTGTTTTCAAGGAACAATAAACATAAATACAATAAAAACTAGATATATAAGCAACAAGGAAGAAATTACAGCTTGTTTTCAGAGAATATTTCTTAAATAAAAGTAGATTGTATTTTATTTTGTACAATGCAAATTTCCTATGTAATGTTTGCCAAACATTTTTCTTAAATATCCTTAAATCAAGATACATTTATGCAATATTACTGCTGTTATTAAGTCTTGTTTTATAAAATAAATAAATAAATAAATTAGAAACTCCAATGCCAATGGGACAGAAAAATCAACTTATGTCAAAGAGAAAGTTGTATTTCTTCTTTCCCCACCGACCGATATTTGTTATTTAAAAGAAAAAAGTAATAAAAAAAAAATGTTATTAAAAAAAAAAAAATTTATATATTTGGTAATTTTGTAATCTTAATTTCAGCATGTTTAGATATTTGATCTGGAAAACAAGCACAAAAAGTAATATAATCAAGATAGAAATCAACTTGTTTTGAGAGAATATATCTTGAATCAAAGTAGAGTTTTTGTTTTATTATACATCATAGAATTTTTAAATTGTGCTTCTACTTTAATTCAGTCCTTCTACTTTAAAATGTCACATTTATTTCAGTGTGTTTACTTGCTGGAAGTAAATTCTACATCAAATTTTCAAATTAAACAATTTAATATATATGTACAACTTAAGAGATATTTATGCTAAAAGAAAAAACAACAAAGAAAACCCTGTCAATGGAGCTTATTTAACGAATCAACTACAATCAGATGAATATTTAATGGAATTTTCAGGTATTTGTGTCTTGAGGATGTTTTTATCTGGAGAAGAAGAGGAAGACTTCATGAAGCCGTGTGTTGCTTCTCACACAGCAGGAGTTTGATTCGTTCTGACTGTTTGTGTTTTGCAGAGGTAAAACCAGTTTAATTTCTCATCTCAGTAACAGTTTCTGAGTTCTGCTGTCATCTCCTGTTGAGCATTTATTTTCTCTGGGAGAACCACAGCACTCTTATTCACCTCACACACACACACACACACACACACACACACACACACACACACACGCACACACAGGGCCGTTTCTAGTCAATTTGATGCCCTCTGCAAAATCCCTATTTGCGCTCCCCCGTATTATACATATATATATATATATATATATATATATATATATATATATATATATATATATATATATATATATATATATATATATATATATATATATATATAATTACATTTGGATACATGTTTAGATATGACCAATGGCTAATTTTTGCATTCATCTATTTTATGTTCAATTTTTTGTTGTTGTTGCTTGAAACATTGATTTAAAGTGTCAGTTATTGCATTATCATTTCAGTTAACCCTATAAAACCTTTGTTACCCCAAACTACATATAAAAGCCTGACCAGTGGCATAAAAGTAATTAATGCAGCTTAATCCTTTGCTACTCATTAACGCGTGCACTTCCCCTTTAAATAACGTGATGCTCTGCCCTTATCTGAAAGATGCTGCTTTCATTAAGTGCTGTTAGAACTGATTTAATGGATTTCAACGCCTCTGAAAGGATGCATTAAACTCGACAAAATGTTTTTATAAAGGATGTACTGATCTCACGAATTAGTGAATTTTACTATACCAATATTTTTGTTTGGCTCTCAAAGTTTATATGGGAATAATGAAGGACTCACTGATCCTTTAACAATGCCACTGGTGCAAAAACACTCGTCATTTGGACAAATCTCGGAAATGACTTATCAACTGCCTCAAATAATGTCTAAACCAAATACTGATTTGGTGCCCTTTATTTACTGTACCAGTATTTTTAATTGGCATTTTAACTATGCATGTCAAAAAAAAAAGCACTGACAGAACCAATTGATCCAATGCCGTTTATGAGCGCTCCAAATGCTAATCATTGTTGATTTCCGTTATTAAATATTGAATTATTTTAATTAAACATGTACAAGATTCACTCACATATGGCATGCTAGTTCATAGATGCCAGCTCTAACCACACACACACACACACACACACACACACACACACACTCCATCCGTTCCCTCTGAGGGGGGGCAACGCTGCCGTCTCTACGGTAACGATGTGGCTAGATGGTTGCCACGGCGACCGCCGGCAGCGATGGCATGAGTCATAAAGAGAGACAAATTTTAAAACACTTTAAAAAAATAAAATTAAAACAGCACAGAAAAGCCTTTTAATCTGGCCAGTGTCTATAAAAGCAGTCTGTTTATGTGAGTGGAAGCATCCGGAGAGCGGTGACATTTTCACCGGTGATTTAGAGCTCGCCCTCCATTATCACCCGCCGGATAAAACCTGCCCTGTTACCGCTGTTTATTCCTCGTCTGTACAAAAAATAAATAAGAGGAGAGAAAGAGAGTGAGTTCTCTGCGTCATCTTTTATTCGCCGGGTCTCGAAGAGGGCAAAATACCGGAAGAACAAGAACAAAACGAGCAGAAAAACACCACGACTGACTCATCAGACTGAAAGAAAGAACGATAAAAAGAGATAAAAAACAAGAGTAAAAGAAAGAAAGGTAGTGAGTGTTCAAAGGTTGTTACAGACTCAATCAGAAAAGGCTGGAGGTAAAGGACTTCATTACGCCAGAACCTCCGGCAAAATCTGGAAGACGTTAATCAGGACCCAGTTTTAGCTGCCCTTTAAACCCGCCTGAATAAAACATGAGCGCCGACCTCCATCTTAACCTCACATCTACCAGCTTTCATTTAAAATGTAAGCTTCCCAATGTCACTTTCTAAATGAAACTATGCAATTTCTCTCAAACATTTTTTTATTGAAAAAAACGTGTCAACCAAACTTAGCACGCATCTTTAACAAGCACCACTAAGTGCATTTCAGGAAACGCACGATATTCTCGAGAGTTCAGCGTCCTTAGACGGTTTCGTTTTAAACGGCAGAATGATTTTGTGTAAGAGACAGATAGAGGAATTAAGATCCAGTGGAAGCATTCCTGCCACATGCCATTTGACATTTTTCCTTCATTCCAGAACAACACGATGGATCTCCTTCACTGATGACAAAGCCAATGAACTAAAAATCTAATTATTAAATGAAGGCATCTCCGCTAACACATGGATCAATGTCCATCATACCCAACTGATCTGCATTTACGGATGGAGCTGGTAATTAAAGCATCGTCTCCGTGTGGAGTTCTGGGCCTGGTTGCATGAAAGCCCTTAACCTAAGAAATCCCTTAGTTATGAGGTTAAGGGAACTCTTAGTGAAACTTGGGTTGTAATAAAAAAACCTAAGGGTCAATTAGTGTTCCCTTAAGTGTTGATACAAAGTCCTTAGTAACAATTTCACCTTAATATTTAAGAGAGCAAAACAGCCATCTTAAACTCAAATGCAATGGCTGATTTTAGGTTAATTGAAGGGGAGATTTTAACGATTGAAAATCGGCACGATTTAAATCATCATTTTGATACATGATTACTGAGAGAGCTTCAGTTTTACTGTCAGTAAATCCTTCGTCTCTACACAGTCCAGCTTCATGTTTTTTTGTTTTCTGTGCTCTTTGTATATATTAGTACAACTGTGATTGTTTCGTTATGTTCTGTTTATTGCGAGATGTACACTGTAAAAAATTATAGTGAATTTAACGGTAAAAGACTGTAAAAATGCTACAGTCAAAACCTGTTAAATGGTTAACAGTAAGTACCCTTATTATACAGTATATATGGTTAAAAAAAACTGTATTGAACATTACATGTCATTTTATGGTAGTATACCGTTTTTGGAATGAAAAAAAGTTTGTAATAACCGTTAATTGACATTCCCAGAATTTATATATATGACCCAGAATATATATATGACTATGTTTCTTCTTACTTTTTTTGCATTTAGATTGTATCTTAAAAAAGTTACTGTGATTTTAACGGTAAATTTATTTCGAAAATGCTACAGTACAAACCTGTTAAATGGTTAACGGAATATTAAGTTGGTATATTAACATTACATCAGTTAAATTACGGTATTAAACTGTACATTTAAAGTAAAACTGTTAAACCTACAATGGTGTTACTGTATTTTTTTACGGTATAATTCAACCATTAGTATTTTTACAGTATATTTTACAGATTTTTTACAGTATACATCTAATGTTGTTAAATTAATACTTATTGTGTGTGTCACCATATCAAATGTAAGTTAAAACCATAAAACCTAAAATGTTGCTGCCATATTTTTTTTTACAGTAAAATTATGGCAAACACAGCTGCCAGATTTTATCGTAAATTTTACGTTTTTTTATTTTTTAAGTTTTTTTTTGTTAAGTTTTTTTTTTTTTTTTTTGCCGTATGTTGCCAGAAAATACATTGAAAACTTATTATAAACACTTAAGGATGACAGTTAAGAACTTTTGTTACAACACTCTTAATGAAATCCCTTGCCTCATGGAATTTTTCCCCTTTAGGGATGTGTTTAAGTTAAAATACTTACAGACTTTTATGCAACCAGGCACTGATCATCAGAGAGACGCAGCTGTTTCCCAGAGAACTTCAGGAGGAGCTCACACAACCACTGCGCATTCAGCTCAAACACACTTCACTTTTATACTGCTGATTCTCTCTAAATTTAGTTTTTTGTGGGTCGACACCTCAAAGACTGCCAGAGAGGCAAAAATGCTGCCATGCAGCAACACACACAGACAAACTGAAATGATATCGCTTAAAATTCTCCGCTGAAAGCAATTAGATCAACCGCAGAGCAACCACAGCACACCAGCATCAGGGCCACATCATAAAAACCACATCATAATTCCTACAGAAATCTAGTTTTGGTCTCAGATGTTTCTCTTTAAGTTATTCTAAATTGAGTCAATAGCTGTCAGTAAGAGCACAGAGCTATAAAATGAACATGAAGCAGTCTGATCAGAGGAGAATTCAATGTTCCTACTAAATGCTCTGACTTCTAACGTATGCTTTCAGAGTACAAGAGCACATTTTTCCTCAAATACATTGACATTTGAGGAAAATACCAAGAGAAACACCTCCGTAATCTCTAGTCTCTCAAACATGTTTCACGTCTCAAACCATGCTGTCAAAACAAGTCTGCATTCAGAACTTAGAGATCTCAGGGTTAATAAGAAATGCATTAATCAGTGAAGATATGCTCTAACATACACACATTTCCAGAACAGAAATGCATTAATCAGGTTCAAAATTTGTGTTTTATTTTGTTGACGCATTAGTGTAAAATGTTTTTATAGAGGGGATACGGGATTTCTATTTTTATCACTCTGTAAATGGGGAAATACTCTCTCTGGACAAACTATAATAATTTTCTATATGCTTTAATATCTAAATATATAAATATTATATTATATATATAATGCTGTCAACTGAACTGAACTTTTACTGAACTGATTATTCCTTTAAATCTCAAAAGTGTTGAGAAACATCTCAATAACAATATTCATCTTTGAGAATAAAACAACTCGCTCTCACACACACACACACACACACTCTCTCTCTCTCTCTCTCTCACACACACACACACACCACACACCACACACACAGTGTGACTAAAGTAACCGCAGCTCGCAGGGTTTGAAACATGAAACCTCTCGCTGAAACACACACATCCTTTTATAACCTCCATCTAGCGATAATTAAACTGAGAAACAGAGAATGGGTGTAATAAAAAGAGCCTCATCTACATTAGCAGAGGGGTTCACAGTTACATGACAACTAATTCAATCTGAGCCCTCGCTCAGGTGTGTGTGTGTGTGTGTGTGTGAGAGAGAGAGAGAGACAGAGAAAGAGAGAGAGCGAGTGTGTGTGTGTGTGTGTGTGTGAGAGAGAGAGAGAGACAGAGAAAGAGAGAGAGCGAGTGTGTGTGTGTGTGTGTGTGTGAGAGAGAGAGAGAGAGAGAGAGAGAGAAAGAGAGTGTGGTGTGTGTGTGTGTGAGAGAGAGAGAGAGAGAAAAGAGAGAGAGCGAGTGTGTGTGTGTGTGGTGTGAGAGAGAGAGAGAGAAAGAGAGAGAAACAGGTGGGGTGTATCGACTTATCTTTTCCCTCTTTTAATAACAACTAATCTGAAATACACACACAAGTACACACACACACACACACACACTTACTCCCAGTTATTGACCTTCCAGTGTTCAGTTTTACATAATTATGGTCTAATAATGGTCAGAGACTCCACTGAGGTTCGGTGAAAGAGCAATCCATTAATCAAACACACACACACCACACACACACTACAGCTACAGTCTGTCTCATAGCCCAGGGTTTTTAAAAGGCAACTAAAACTAAACTATAAATAAAAAAATAATTATGAAAAAGAAAAAAAAGAAACTTTTTTATAAACATTAACTGAAATAACCATAATATTACCTAGAGAGAGGAGAGAGAGAGTTCCTTAATTAACTAAAATTAGTAAAACTATATTAAAAACTATACAATCCTAAAATAAGACGGCTAGTTCTTCCAGTTTTATATCATCATGGTATGGTCTTTACACTGCTGTGACATCATCACACATCATCCAGGCGTACACGAGGAGAACCGATGCTGTCCTGAGTCAGACACGAGACACGATGGAGGAGATCGTGAAGCAGGGAACAGACATTATTAAAAGTCCAGGCCCTGAGCGAGACCAGGATTCAAACCTCTCATTAGAGCATGAAACACACAAAACTAGCAAAACTTAGTCACACATCATTTCACACACACAACAAGCGGTCAACGGGTTCCGTTATCCACCAGAATCTGTAATGAGGAGTTTGGAATAGAGGAAGCAGCATTCAAGTAGACTATATATACTGTATACTATATATATTATATATAGACACATTCTTTTTACAATTTACAAAAGTTAAGTAACTAGTTAAAACATGATGAAGTCTGTGTATTAATATAGGTGACATTTCAAATATCTGTCAACATTTACATTTTATGCATTTGGTAAGAGACTGTCCAAAGTGACTTATATTGCATCAAAATATATATTTATGTATATTTAAAAGCTCATGCATTCTTTTGGATCCAACTGAACTGAACTCCAAAAATGTTCAAACAAATCAACTTTCAAAGCCGTATTTCTAAATAAAAATTACAGAAATGAAGTTTCACTGTGGACAGATCTGCCAGGATGAAAGAAAGGAATAAAATGCATTTAATGGATATCTCCTCTTTACAGAGAAGCATTGAAACAAACCCATGTTCTCAGTAAAGATGAAGGCCTGTGTGATCACACTCATTACCCAATCAATTCAGATTTCGAATTCAGATTAACACTCCTGCAGTTAAATTCACATTCACACTGAGCTCATAAAGAGTGAACCTGCACTTCAGATCAGCATCCAGACACAGACGGCAGCTTCTAATGCAATCATGGAGCTCAAACATCTTCCTCCCTCATGCATTATTAATTCGCCTGATCGTTAAGCCATTAATGAGGACTGGTGCACATTTATGTGAATCACAGAGACTCTAGTTTTTAAGATTTAAAAAATCACATTTCCTATTCAGCAGATCACTGATTATAATACTAAATCGTTTGAAATTAAGTTATGAATGATAAGCAGCATAAAATTGTTTTTTAATGGCAAGTTAAAGCATATTTTATTTCTGTACTTTTTGATCTGATACTCTACTTTTGAG
>NW_020526921.1:0-36422 GCF_003368295.1 Carassius auratus | reverse complement strand
AACTTACATCAGTTTGCCAAAGTCATTGAAAGGAATACAACACATTATACATTATACCTGTTACTTTCTCAGAGCATTTGAATTCCATGAAATATATCTCATGTATTCCCAGGAATGCATAAACTGAGGATCTGATAAAATGCATACTCTGAATGTAATGCAGATTTGTTTGGATAAAGCATCTGCCAAATCCATCAATGTTAATCTTACAGTCACTTTATGTTAATCATTAAAAATTTTAACAATTTAATAACATTGTTAAAATGCAATCTTTAGCAAATCAAATTTTATATTGTATATTTCTGATGTGCAGTTTCAGTTAATCTCTAGCATTTAAAATGATCGATTTTAGTTTCAGCATTTCATTTTTACTTAGTTTATACAAAATTGTGTATAAATTTTGTTTTATTTTACAGTAAAAATGTTTTCCTATTGTCAACTAAAACTAAAACATTGTTTTGTTGCCCTATAAATATTATATGAAGAACTTGGAAAATAACTGAAATTAAATTAAATTGAAGTATACTACAATGACCAACTAAAATACTACTTCTCCTAATAATAATGACAAAAGCACATAACAAAATTACTAAAAATGTAATGAAAACTGAAATATTAAATTAAAATCTAATACAAAATATTAATAATTCTATATATAATATTATCTGATATAATCTTATATATAATTACTACTACTACTAGTCTTATATAATAATTACTACTACTACTAATATTATTTTATCAATAGATATTTTTTGTAATTAAATATATGTTGTTTTATTATTATTAATGTTGTTTGTTGATATATATGTAATTATCGCCTTAACGGTATCGGTCAGACATTTTAATATCATCCCCTACAGTCTTCTCGAACAACAGAGAAGTTTCACAAAAACTAACTAATGATATCAACACATGTTATATTCTCTCCAATATTTTGCTAACATAAAAAGTGCAGACTGAACAGAATTTACTTTCAGCGTATTGCTTCATTTAATAAATTTACATAAAATGTCCTTAATTAGGCACAGCTGAAAAAAACATATGGAGCAGAAAACAATGGCTTCACAGTGACATAACCGCAACCCGCTGCATTTTACACTCCGTGACAAGCTTTTGAAAAATGCTTTTTATATTTTTACGATCTGAAGAAAGTAGGGGCTTGAAAATGCTCCAAGAACACAAAAGTGTGCTAAAAACACAATTTTCTGCTTTGCGCAGATAAAATAATCATACAGACCTATGGGCTCTCAGTGCTACATTTCACTAATAATTACCAATATCTCTGCATCCAGAAAAAAAAAAAAAAAAAAACATTTTGGTCAACAATGAAGAAAAAATGCAATCAAACTGTTCCTTCTTGAAAACCCACACGCACATGAATAAAAGCATGTTCATGGTCTTGTAAACAGCCACAGGAACACAGTGTAATAAAGAGGATGCAGTGCAGGATAATGCATGAGGCAATGATTCATAAATAAGTTTGAAACACATGAACCCCCTCCTTCAGCCTCTTCTCCTCAACTCCATTCTGAGCCTCACTTGCATTCATTCATCTTATCTCTCCAGTGCTCTTTATCTTAATATTTGCTTCCCACTCACCTGCCTCTAGCTTCAAGACACTGTTTATTTCAGCTTGGACCACCTGTTCCTGGGAAAGTATTAGTTGTACTTTATCTTTGTCTTCTTCCTCTGTGTTCCTCTCCTCTCTCTCTCTCTCTCTCTCTCTTCTCTCTCTCTCCACTCCAAGTCAATAAAAAAAGTTTTGGAACGCTTCAAAGCCTGGAACAGAAAGTTGAGAGTGTTGCCCTGCAGCCAGTTTTAGCCAGTGAATGCAAATAGAGCGGAGAGATGGGGCTCAGATCAGGGGCTGCTGAGACCAGAGCCTCTTCCTGCTCTGTTCATCTCAAATGAGAGACTCACACATAAATCAACAGCTCTCGCTGCCATACACACAAAAACACACACAGAAAGAACACACAAAGAGTTTTCCCATGTACACACAATCAGGCACCCACAAATGTTTTCTTTCTTCATGCATGTGATTGCTTTCCAAACAAAAGTAAGAAAGTTAATACATTTTTGAGTTTTCGAAAGCAGTATCTTATGCTCATCAGTGCTTGTTTTCAAAAGTAAGAAATATTATGAAATATAAATGTAATTTATTGTTAGGATGGCAAAGCTTAATTTTCAGAAGCTTTTCCTTCGGTCTTCAGTGTAACATGATCCTACAGAAATCATTCCAACATTCAATTTTTTTTTAAATATTAAAACTGTACAACTCTTATAACAATCTTTATAACAATAATAAATGTCAAAAATCAGCATATTAGAACGATTTCTGGTGAATCACTGGAGTAATGACTGCTGTAAATAACAGCTTTGCATCACAGGAATAAATTATATATAAATATATATATATATAATATAATAAGAAATTGTAATAACATCTCACAATATTACTGTATTTAGTGTGCTTGTTATCAAATAAATGAAGCTCTAAGAGCATAAGAGACTTACCATATAAACTATATATATATATATATATATATATAAACTCAATTATCCCCATTTTTTTTACTGGTTTAGACTGGTGGTGTGTGTGTCAACAAACAAGACACAAGACACACACAGTTCTCGTTGCATAACAATTCAAACTAAACTGTGCAGTCCTGCACTTCGCCTCTTGACTCCTCCCACTTGGGCCTCCGTTTTACTAGGGTGGAAAAAACAAACTAGAGATTCGGGACATCCCACAGGGCTTCTGAAGTTTGCAACCAGTGGGTTAATAAACGGGGTCTTTAATCCCTAGCACATTTCAGAAGATTCAATTATTTTATCATACACATCTTTGAAGCAATTGAATCCCAATCTATTTTAACATCACAATCACAAATGCCCATATTTTGGCTTATATGTATAAAACAGATAAACAGGAGGAGAGCGAGCGTATGTGTAAAATGCTCACGGCTGTATTCGTTCACATCAATGCTACTGTTCAAAAGTGTCCTTGAAAGTCAGTATCCATGGATACCTTTTAAACAGCCCCCTTCCACTGGCTGGCCACCATGGCACACTTCACTGCCCTCTGATATTCTCTACACAAAGATCACACGCTCATGTGGACACGTACACACATACTTGAGGCATGCCCAAGCCACAGAAAACCCTGGCAGAAGCATTATTGATTCACTATAATAGCTTTCAAACTAATTTAGGGGTTCATGAGGCAAATAGAAGTCCTAAAGTTTGTGAGCTGTAGCAAAGAGAAACTTACATTTTCATTTTTATTTTCACTAGGGATGCACGATATTGGATTTTGGCCGATATTCGATATGCCGATATTTTCAAAATAATTTTGGCCGATGCCGATACCGATATCGATATATATACAAATATATACTGATATATTTAAACTTTAATTTTACTGAAGAGAAATCCATGTATCTCTTCTGTACTGATTCTACCATAAATTTATTATTTTACAAATGTAGACAGACATTCACATCTGAAAAACAGGTCAATTATTTCACTTGGAGAATATCGGTTTGGCTCATCGGCAGAAATATTCATATCGGCCGATACCGATAATGGTAATTTTAAGCTTTTATCGGCCGATACCGATATTGTGCCGATATTATCGTGCATCCCTAATTTTCACCTAAAACACAATGCAAATCTCTTTACAGGGTCTTGATGGCAAAGCACATACATAATACCAGTGCTCCTTTATTATGAGTGTCAAACAGCTAAAATAGTATAATATATATATATATAGTTTGTTTGCTATTTAGATATATTTTTGAATATTCTATTTGAGGTCTTTGACACGTGGTGTAAACAGAGGTAAATTTGCTCTTATAAATAATTTCGAATCTAGGGTTTTGGATAGCCTAAACTAAAATCTTGGATTCACAGGTCACCACTTCATTAGCCTGCAAACATTGTGTCATAAACCCACTGGGTCCAGATCCTTCACAATGGGCAACTACTTCCCACATAAAAGGACAATGGTTCTCTTGTTTCTTTCCTTTCTTTTCACTTTTCTGACTCCTATATCCCATGGATTTTCATTGCATCTTTTCATGCTTCCCTCCTCCCCTGCCCCACTCCCTCATTCACATCTGTTGTGCCTGTAAACATTTGCTGAGATTAAGTCTTCTTTAACACGGTATAAACAACTTGAGGGCTGAGTAACTCCAAAGTTACAAAACAAGATTTCTCAGAAAGCAAAAGAAATCTCAGAGCTGCTGAATCAGCTGACAGCATTACAATTCAGAAATTGGAGCATTAAAATGATTAAGCTCAGTGGTTCTCGGGTCTTTAGGTCACAGGTCTGTTCTGGTCGTGGACAGCAGAGGGGAAATATAAAATGCAAATAATAAAATACAACCAGCCATATAGTCAAGTAAAGTAACAAAATAACTGTCACCCCCTCCCGTATACGGGACGCCCACATTTACTTCACTAAATCTTTATCTAATCATGACAAACTATATATCGTTGGAAAGGTCTAGGACTCCTAAATATATATTTTATTTTTTTAATTTTATCTTATATTTTTATTTTAATGATCATATCTTTGATTTTATATACAGTACAGACCATAAGTTTGGACACACCTTCTCATTCAAAGAGTTTTCTTTATTTTCATGACTATGACAATTGTAGATTCACACTGAAGGCATCAAAACTATGAACTAACACATGTAGAATTATACTGTATATTGAATTATATACATAACAAAAAAGTGTGAAACAACTGAAAATATGTCATAATCTAGGTTCTTCAAAGTAGTCACCTTTTGCTTTGATTACTGCTTTGCACACTCTTGGCATTCTCTTGATGAGCTTCAAGAGGTAGTCACCTGAAATGGTCTTCCAACAGTCTTGAAGGAGTTCCCCGAGAGATGCTTAGCACTTGTTGGCCCTTTTGCCTTCTGTCTGCGGTCCAGCTCACCCCTAAACCATCTGGATTGGGTTCAGGTCCGGTGCCTGTGGAGGCCAGGTCATCTGGCGCAGCACCCCATCACTCTCCTTCTTGGTCAAATAGCCCTTGATGCCTTCAGTGTGACTCAACAATTTTCATAGTCATGAAAATAAAGAAAACTCTTTGAATGAGAAGGTGTGTCCAAACCTTTAATCTGTACTGTATATAATAGGACTATGCAATTTTAATGTTTACATTTTATTAATTGCCTAAAACATTCAATATTCATTTAGAAACGAAAATTCAAAATCTTTCCATTCAGGCTATTTTATGGACACACAAAAATTTGGTTCGGGTCGCCACTTGATGTCTGTAAACGTACTGTAAAATCTGGGTTCTGTTACAGAAGTAAACAAAAAAGATGGACTTCCAGATTATTATTATAATTATTATTTTTTTAAATCCCAGACTATGAAAAATGACTAGAAACATGAGTAATTTGTAGTAATCTTTATAAAGAACACCGATTTAGCACTTTCAGAACATATTCCAGGCACATTCTGAATCAGTCGATTAAGTCAGGGGTTTCACAGCTACAATTATGCAACTCCAATCTGATAATAGTTACTTTTTCCTGACAAAACAGACCCCCTGCACACACACAGAAGAGTGTAAAGTCAATGCAAGACAGCAACAAAACCCAAGCATGAAAATACTTACATGCTCATCTACATTTACAACAGTTTACAATACTTCAAGAACACTTCTATAATACATTATTGTGAGTTCTTGATGGAAGTCTTAAGATCATGACATCTTATATACATCTACTTACAGCTAGAGATCAAACGACTCCATATGAGAGATTTCCATCAGGTATTTACACTGGCAGCCACACATATGGTAACTGATAAAAAGAGCAACATCTGTACAACTGTGAAGCATCATCCCAATGCTCGAAAATACAAATCTAGGAAGCATATTTAGTAACATCTATAATCAGTGCTGACAATAATGGAGTTGTTTTCTATTTAAGAAGTCTAACTCCTTTTACCCCTAAGCCATGACTTAGCAAAAATAAAGCATGACCTGCTTGCCACTGTTTCTGGGTCACAACACATTTGCTGCTGTATATCTTCATACTGGTTCAAAATGAGTTACTGGATTTGCAATATTCCAAGGTTAGTAGAGGTATTGCATCTAACAAAACCATTACCTGTCACATGTGTTATTCAACTTGGAGACAAAATGTAAAATGGCATTGTTTCCTTCATGGCTGTAACCTAAAGCACAGATCAAGTCTGTTGAGAAGAGATCACCACAGTCCTAGATGGAGAACTACGAGTGCATTGCTACTACCACTGCCAGTGATGAACAAATTTACACTGCACTGCTAGAGTCCTGAAGGAAGTGCACGTGTTGGGATCTCAGCATGCTTTGATGAGGTCTAGAGGCAGTTTTAGACGATGGATCCCTTCGAGGAGGACAGATGAATGGAGCGAATGCGTGTGGCCAGCGTCTTCTCGAGATCATGCAACACGTCAGGGCAGCAGTTATCCACCGGGGGGTTATAGAGCAACTGTTTAAATGGCTCAAGCTCTATGAGAACTGCCATGTTCTTTAGAAAGTAGCCCTCGATGTAGGACGACAGCTCAGGTGCCTCCAGGAACTAAGAGAGAAGGAGAGGAAAGAATATACTGAGAATGTACAAAATGTTTTATATGCATTGGAATGCAATCTGAGAACATGTTAGATTGCTTCATAAATAGACTGCTGTTACTTTAGCATGGTTATAGATCTCCACACAAGTTTCGGTGTTGATGTTCTTGGCACAGATGATCTCACAGTGTCTCTGTAAAGCCTCCAGCTGGAAGAACTTAGATGCAGAGAGAAGCTGGAAGAGAGCAGAGCAGAGAGACGTTGAGACCAAAAGAAATAAAACTCAAATACGCCTAATATTGTATATAAGATTCATAGGTAAATGTCAATTCAAAAAAAAAAAAAAAAAACATTATTTGTGTAGTTAGTTTATTTTTAGTGCTTTATTTAAATGCCGAAAATACTTTCAATCAGCAAGAATGCATTAATTTGATACAAATTGAGAGTAAGTAATGACATTTATAATGTAACAATATTTATATTTCAAATAAATCTTTTGAACTTTTTCTTCATCAAAGAATCCAGCTCATCTGTTTTCAACACTGATAATAATAAGAAATATTTATTGAACATCAAATCAGCATGTCAGAATGATTACTAAATAATTGAGTGAGTAATGGTTGCTGAAAATTCAGCTTTGCCAACACAGGAATAAACAGCATTTTAGATTGTATTAAAAAAGAAAACAGTTATTTTAAATTGTAATAATATTTCCCAATATTGCAGTTTTGTCTGTATTTTTTATCAAATAAATAGCTGTGCATTTCAACCCCTTTCCACTGTGAAATGCCTGAAATATAACTATGCTAGACTGGGATTACATAAAGACTCCAAATGAGTTATTAGTACTTACATCCATAACCTCAGTGTTTCTGATGTGAAGTGAATCCGTTCCACCAAAGTACAGATATTGCATCACCAGCTGTGTGAAAAAAGCAAAATATAATGTTTCATGCATCAGTCAGACACACAACAGACCACAATATAAAAATGATGAGGCTCCTTTCCCTCTCAATAAAATAGCAAGATACACTCGCCTCTTCTCAGAGCATTAGTGGAGCAGTCAGACTTTACCTGAAATACATTGTATTTGACATGGCTGATTTCAATACAGGTGTTCTCAGCAGCTGGTCTGTTTGCCAGAAGTGATTTAAACCTTGGTATAAGAAGGAAAAGTTAAAACAGTAATACTACCCCATATACAGTAACAATAAATGAAAATATGCTGTTATCGGGCCTCATATCTGTGTTATTAATATGGTATTGTAATTACAACAATAGCACACAAGGCACACTGCCACTGCGTTTAATAGTGTTTATTTTTAGTTGGATGCTATGCATCAACTGACTTGTTGGAGGCAGTGAAGAGCAAAACTTTGTGAGCGTGGAATGGCTGTCCCTCCACCAGGAAGGTCACATCTGACATCTCCTTGTTGTTTAGAAAATGAGGATCTGACATAAACATATCACAGATACATTTCATTTATAAAGAATGGGGAATGTCGGTTATCCTCAGATTACTTACATGTATAATGCATGATCTGCTACAACAAATATATATATATATATATATATATATATATATATATATATATATATATATATATATATATATATATATATATATTATACATACTGTTATAGCAGATCATGCATTATACATGTAAGCCCTCTGAGGATAACCGATAGAAACAGACTGAAATGTAAGCCTTTGTTCACTGAAAATCTGTAAAGCATCACAAGATCTATTAAAATTCATGAAATTCATGTAACTAATAATTTATGTAACTTATGACCTTGAAGTTAGAAAGCTCCAGTCCTTGTTTTAATTGCAGAATGTGCTTCACTTATTTTAGCTTTATTTAGATGAACAAAATTTTTTCTTAATTGTTTTACCTAACCATAACAGCACTGAACAAAATTATTCTAAAGATGGAATTTAATTAGAATTTTAAAGATGTATTTAATTAATTCAAACAAACTGTACTTAACTGAAGTAAACTGTTCAGAATTTTGAGTTCTGCAAAAGGAATCATTCATACGTTTTGGAATGAGGGTGATTGAATAATTTTTGATCTCTTCAACCTGTATTTAAAATATTTTTTAATGTTTATATATATATATATTTTTAATGACATTTTACATTTCATTAACAAAAAGAGTGCTCAGTTTAATTCAAAATGTCAATTAGTGTTGGTCATGACCAGCTTGCATTTGTTTGTATTTTACAGAGAGCACGGCACAACTTGATATCTCGTTCTACATACCCAGTCTTGATGTCTGTTTCCTCTTGATCTCTGTAAGTTTGGGGATCGGATACGGCCCGTAGCACTGAGTAAATATCATGGCCAGCTGCTGACTAATTACTTCATTCTGCAAACCATGAGAAAGTAACAGGTAACCTCTCATCAAGCCCCATTACAAAGCAAAACATTTTGACTTGCCTTGGGGGTGTTATAGCACCTGTGTTTCAGTGTGTGTGAAGGTTATGTGTATGTGTGAGCTTGCATAGCAAAACTGCACCATCTATTCTTGAGACGTCCAAATGCATGGTGTTTTTTGGGATCAGTGTTACGGGATGATAGGAGTATTCTAAGTTCAGGAAGATTCTTAAATCCCTGTCAGATTGCTCCCTCTGCAGTTTGAACGATCAGCTTCTCTGAAAGATTGTTAGAGGTTCCTCATCAACTTGACATTTCTCTCGCCCGGCCTGCCTCTGCCTCTACAATTCACCTGCTGTCAGCACAGCACAGCTATTTCCTCTCTCTCCCGCTCTCTCTGGCGTTCTTTCTCTTGGTCTCTCTCTCTCTTTGTACTAACAAGCAGACACATTATTTTTGAAGGTTGAGCAGGGAGTGGAAACTGTCAGTGATTTCTGCAGGGCTCAGAGTAAGGTTCCTTGACTTCACCAAAGATCAACCTTGACAAACACGCTCACACATACACCTACTATATACTATATGAAACCCATGTTTTTCTTTACTTCCTGTACTGTCTGATCTGCTACAGGGGGAGGAGGTATGGATGTGTGAAGCAGATGTAATGGTCAGTGTCTAAGGATTCTTTCTAGCACCCTAGGTTTCAAAGCAAAGCTCACTATTACATAATGCTGTGGGAGGACATCAACAGAATGCCCAATTCAAATTATGTGAGTTTCTGCCTCCACTTCCTGTTCTAAAGTAGCAATGTGTTCCCCAGGGTTCTGGATTCCAAAGGATTCGGAGAGAAGTAACCCATGGAAGTGTTCTAGAAATTATCCGACGGGTATGATCATGTTTCTCAGGCAAGCTACTAGCAAGACCAAGATCAGAGGTTTGATTCCCAGAGAAAGCGTATTGGTGTCAATTGTGCATGTGAGTTAAGCATGTGTTTTTATTCACCTTGCTGGCACGCAGGATCTGGAACATGAGTGGGAGTCCATGTGTTATGAGTTCCTCTGTGTACTCCTCCTCTTCTATAGAGCTGAACTCTTTCAGCAGACCCTGGATCAGCGGCCGCCGGTGCTGCAGGAAACACGTTCGCAGTGACTCCAGCCAGGTGTGCAGCGTCCAGGGCACCCCTGATATACACAAAAACACATGACAATCACCGTTTTATTTTTATACATGGAGATATGTTATGTGATCAGTAGCCTAGAGTCGCCTTTGAGATTTTCATCTGAATACACTACTGTTTTTTTTAAATAATATTTATGCTTACCAAGGCTGCATTTATTCAATCAAAAATACAGTAAAACAGAAATATTGTAAAATATTATTACAATTTAAGGAACTGTTTTGTATTTTAATATATTTTAAAATTGAATTTATTTCAATAAAGATGGCAAAGCTGAATTTTCAGCAGCCAATAATCTAGTCTTTAGTGTCACATGATCCTTTAGAAATCATTCTGATATGCTTATTAAAATGCTGTGATCCTTAACATTTTTGTGGACGCTTTGATAAGTTTTTCAGGACTTGATGAATAAAAGTTAAAAAACAGCATTTATGATGAACAGGAAATTCATTTGGAACATAAATTTATTATTAATTTTATAATAATATTTTATACTTTAAATATATAATATTTTATATATTATAAATGTTTTACTGTCACTTTTGGTCAATTTAATGCACCCTCACTTAATAAAAATATCCATTTCTGAAAAAAAGTTCCATGCAAATTTCTGTTTAATTGTATGTCATGTCAAAATTGTCCAAACACAGCACATCTCTATTCAACAAGCCATTCAATACATTAAGCTATACTTCAATTAAGCATTAAGCACTGTATTAATTCTAAACTTGATGTAATGCTAATTCATTGTGATGCCATTATTTGATTATTATAGATACAGTATCAGCACTGACCTAAACTTCTGATGTCCAATGTGATGTCGACATAGCTGTGTTCAGAGCTGTGATACATCGCCTCTCTCAGAGCTTTGAGTTTGGCCTTCCCTGTGCGGGTTGCTTCCATCTTTAGAGAATTTCTCTCTTCCATCGTTGATCCCTCAGCCAAGATCTCCTGTAGAGACAGAATATCTGCCTTCCCCTTTTCAGACTGCGACAGAAGCTTGCAGAACACGTTCCTGCAGCACGAGGATGAGGATGATTTTGCAGGTTTATTAATAAATTACAAGACTGTGTGGGTGCATGTATTTGATTTATGCATGTGTGTGTGTGTGTGTTTGTGTGTTACCTGTGTCCATGCGCTGCGGCCAGACTGTAGGAGTTCATGTCCCCGTGTGGTGCGGTGGAAATGCCGTTGCGGTACATGGTCCCAACCATGGGGTCCGCTCCTCTTTCCAAAAGCAAACTGACCAGCTCAAAGTTCCCTACAGCACACAAACTGCTGAGTCCTCTCTTGTGGTCTCGCTGGCTTATAATTAAGGAATTCGAGAAGGAAGTGGCACTGTTATCCGGTCTGCAGTGTGAGCTTTCTTACCTGCAGCGGCAGCTAACTGCAAAGGCGTCTCAGTGTAGTTCTCCATCCCGTCCTGCAGAGAGCCCTCCACATTAGCTCCAGCGTCCAGAAGCAACTGAGATAAAAGGAAGGAGAGAGAGGAGATTTCGATTTCCATAATGGAGAACTCCAGCTGTAGTGAATAAGCTAATGAAAGCAATTCCTGCTAAGATTCATTCGAGGAATTAGAGACAATGACAGTGAAATAAGCAAACACATAATGAATCATAATGGCTGAATGAATCATGCAGACAAGGCTTTCAGGAGAAAACTGATGCATAGTCTTATGCATACTCAGTTGTTTGGCTTGAAATCTTGGCGAAAGGTCGGGCGGGAGAGAGAGGTCACTACCTGCACCACGGGGATGTGCTGGTGGAGTACAGCGAAGGTGAGAGGCGTGGCCTGCCGGGTCTCTGGAAAGACTGAGGGGTACTTTTGCACTGTGTTTGGCACCTATGGGAGGTACAGGGGACAGAGTAGGGCACATAAGAGAGAGAGATCGAGACCTTTAAACACCTGTCCTGGGAAAAGCACAGAGACGCTGTGCTCATCTTGGGGTCAAAAGAAATTAATACTTTTATTCACTATACATTAAATTTATCAAAAGTGACAGTAAAAACATTTATAAAAGATTACAAAAGATTTCTATTTTAAATAAATGACAACTTTCTATGCGTCAAATAATCCGGAAAATGTTTATCACGGTTTCGAAAAAAAAAAATTAAGCAGCACAACTATTTTCTACATTGATAATAATAGGAAATGTTAATAACAAGAGCCTACTGATAAGCACTTATTACTTCCAATTCATTAGTTACAAAAACTAATTACAGTAGCTCTTTAATTCAAAATATAGCTAAAATGATTATGCTGATAATATATTTTGTGTGTATTAGTGTTAATAAATTATTTAAATAAAGTATTTTTATTTCAATTTGTTAAAACTATAACCAATTTTTTTGTATTTGGCAAACTGAAGGTTAACATAATAACTGCTGGGGGTTTAACCGGCAACCTTCAATAATTTTTTTTTTTATTAAATTAATTTAAAATTATCGAAAATGGACACCATTATATATTCAGTACATTTCTTTTTTATTTCCATTTCTTCTCAAATTTATTTCTACAGTACATATTGTAAAGATAAAAATTGAAGGTTAACCCAATAATTTGCCTTATCTTCAGGCTTTGTGAGAGAGAAAAACAGCACCTGATTCATAGCAAACGTCGATGACCTTTTCACATTTTTATGACACATAGCTGTAAACAATTTGATTTCCCTGCTACAAGTGACTGAAACCTAAAACTTGTGCTGATATCTCTGAGACGTGTTTAATCAAGCTGGAAATCGTGATGAATAGTGAGCGTGTGAATTAGTGAGAAATCTGTCTTTGCTAGCTTCTAGGGCCCAGTTTGGCAGAACAACACCTAGTGACAGTGACTTCCAATAAAACAGCTGAAATCTACCCAGACAAGTCCCTCATGGGCATGAAAAGCAGTCTGAGTTTTCTCCTGTCATACCACAACACAGAAAACACAAACACTACACTTGAAACTACATGACATGGTGAATGGGAGTACAGAATGTGTATATAAGAATACAGCAGAGATGTAGTCACAAACCTCACTGTTGATGTCGGCTCCTGCATCTAGCAGCATCTGAACCATGGCTTCGTCACCACGGACACATGCGTACATCAGAGGGGTCATGCCCTGGCAAACACAACAGACCAGTCACATTGAGCATACGCCAGACATATCTTCTGATTGTGGACACGGGGGAATACAACTTCACAATATGCAGCATCTCATTTAAATACATTGCTCTATTTTATATGGACAAAATTTAAGCACTGAAAGTCTTTTTGTGTTGATAGGAACCTATCTCCTGGAAAACCATAAAATTACTCAAATCAAGAGATGGAAAATCAGATAAGTTAATTAGCTAGGAAACAAAGGTAATGGCAAATGTTTCCACTCCCTGAGGTCGATAACGGAGCAAAGTAATCAGAGATGGAAAGTGCACGGGTGTGTTTCTGATTAATATTCTCAACTGCTAAACACTGTGAATCTTGAGGGAAACCTGCCGTGTAAATCTGTTTCCTTCTGGGCTTTAATAAATGGAAAATATAGCAATGTATGCAAGCATTTACCATCTGCAACCTATCAACCTACGCATTTATCTTCATTTAGTTGCTTGGTCTCTAGAAATTTGCACCTGGAGTTGCACCTGAATTTATACTGGGACCTCATAAAAAGAAACCTCTTCTAGGGGCTGAACCTGCAACTTTAAGTTTCCAAGACCAGGCCAGAACCCTCACAAAATAATTCACAGAAGTTTTCTAACATGTAACATGTAAACTTAAGTTGCATTTACATTCAAAATTTGATTTAAATCTTCAAGACAATTATAGTAATTTAATTTAGATAAACTGAGGCTATTTTATTCTATTCAAAGCACAAGTTTTTAAAAAAGAAAACAACTCAAAAATGTAATTAATCTCAGTAAAAGTACACATCATATATGCTAAATATTTGCTAAATGTTTGCAAAGATCTATATAATATCAGAGTTAACATTTCCTGCACCATGTAAATGTTTTTTAAGGTTTTTTCAAATGTTTACTTTTAGCCAATTGTTCAATTTCATCCTTGCTAAATAAAATTAAATAATAAAATTAAAAAAAAATTCTTACTGACCCCAAACTTCTAAACGGAAGTATATATTTCAGGAATGGGGTTCATATGCTAAGAAATCTAAATATTTGTAACTGATTAGCATTAAAAATATGATGAAACCCCTACATTCCCATACTGTTAAATACAAAAATAAGTTTTCTTTTTGTGTGCATGAACGTGTCTGTTTATCCAACAATCTTTCTAACCTGTTCACTCATACTGTTGATTCCACCGGGGCCTAGTAAGTTGATGGCCTGGTTGACGAGGTCAGTGCGGCCGCAGTTAAGCATGCGGAAGCCGAGGTCCTGCAGGAACTTGGCCTCGGTCGAGGGAGCATCCAGCTTACGTGACACACAGAAACAGTCATCTGTCCTGCGGCACACATACAAAAACATCTCTGTAATGTCTTAATCCTCTGCAAAAAAAAAAGCTCAAATCATAAATTCGAAGTAAAACACTCATCTATGGGCCAACCTTTTATTACAACACTTGGCCTAATAGCAATAAAACAGCAGTTATGGTGCGAGGCATGCCTTATGTTGGGTCGACTGAGCTTGTTTTCTCTGTACAGACTGTTTATGAGCCATTCTCATTTCAGTCATGATGGGTGGCAATATCTGGAAGCTGGATGTTAATTTAATGGCAGCACGCTTACTTCAGCTGGCGGGGTTCACAATCCACCCCAGGCAGCAGGAGTCTGGCTGCCTGCCGAACATCATCGCTATCCACTGAAAAGCTGCGGCGGTGCTCCGCGTGTGCCAAAGCTACTCTGATCCACTCCATCAGAGGAGGCAGAACGAGAAATGGCCTGCAGGTGGAGACAAAATGATTATGGAATTTAACAAATGCATATTAGGTATCTTTACTAATATTATTAGCAGTGGTGTATAAAGTACCTAAAAGCCATACTTAAGTAAAGTACAGATATCTTACCAGAAAATTACCTTGGTAGAAGTTGAAATCACTGCTTAGAATATTATTTGAGTAAAAGTCTTAAAGCATATGATATTTATTGTACTTAAGTATGAAAAGTATTTTTTAAATCTTAAACATACTTAGTATTGAAAGTAAAAGTAAATGCAAGATGGAAAAGAAGCAAATAAATATATATAAAAATGTTCATACACAGCCTGAATAGTAAGGTTGTGTTCATTTTTAACTTTTTTTTAACCCTTCCATTTTGTATTTTTGGGGTAAGAATAAGAAGTACTTCATCCGGTACTTAGTGTCTTTTATTCCAACATAAGAAAACATTTCTGGAATCTGCATCTGACATAGCATTTAGATGTATTTACACAGTTTATGTATCTCAGAGTGGACATGGATGCATTTAAACAGACATAAAACGTTAAATACTGATATTTTAAATAATTTATAACATGAAAGATATAGTCGAAATGTTAAAACCGCCAGTAGGGGACAGCAAGTGACTGTCAGTGCCATTGAGATTTAACTGATTCATTCAAATGGTTGATTCATTCAGAAATGAAGCATTTGACTGTGTTAATGAGTGAATCATTGAATCGTTTATTCAACCGGTTTGTTCAAAAAGCTGATTCATTCAGTAAGTAAACACCATTTGCTGAGAGAAGTGCTGTGATCTTTGTGTGAAACTATTTTTTTTGGCAAAATTGAGCAAAAACAAGCAATATTATGTCTAAATGTAAGTCACTTAATTGCTTTACTGAACTTTTATAAATTTGTTATTAAATGAACTCATGCTGATATCTGCAGAAAAACGGTACTCTTTTTGTGATATAGATTAAGTTAACAATATTAAATTATAGAAATATAAAAAGCATAGAAGCATTTTTGCCATCTACAATTTAGAATGCCTGGAATTTTGAGGTTTAATAGACTAACAAATCAATGTAAGTGCACTCTATGTGTGATTTAGTGATATATCCTACTTGATAATGTCAGATGGCAAATCATTACAACAACCCTGACCATATTATTGCAGACGATGCTGACACACACCCCGGCTGTGTTCGAAATGGCATACTTGCTTACTGCTTATTGTTTACAGCCCAGTACACAGTGAATACTGCCTACTATTTTTTAAAGAAAAGTGTGTGAAACAGTATACGATTAACGACAAAACATTAATTCAGCACTGCTGCAGAGGTTGTTACCTCTCAAATAAATGTACTAACCATTCATACAAAGTCTTGTTAATTAAGGATTCATACTAGTAAACAATGCTATATTGCTCAATTTAATTCATTTCATAATTAATGGACTTTACATACTGAGCAGAACTAATAATAATTGTGTAAATAGTAGTTAGGTGGTAGAGATTTATATTTCAGTACTGTAGTGCATTATAAAACAGTATGCAGTAACATAATGTGTTTAAATTATCAGACTTAAAAATATTATTTAATGAATGCAACTTTACTTGGACAAAAACCTCACTATACCTATACTGCTAACCACCTGATAACACTGTATTATTCACTCATGCGTTAGAAGATTAAACATTACATGGAGCACATTGCATTCTGTGAAACAGTATCCCATGCAGTGTCTTCAGATGCATACATCAAATTTCAGCAAATGTAGCAGGTAATCTGGGCATTCCATGCATACAGAACATACACGCAGCATACTGCAATATAGCAGGAGCTGTGTGGTAGTATGCCATTCCGAACAAAGCTTCTGTACTGATTTCAGTGTACTTGAGTTATATTTAGCAGATTCTGGTAAATACTGTATAGTAGGTCATCCGGGTATTTGATGCATACAGAAAATGTGTACGCTATGCTCAGCATACGTACTGGATACTGCAGAAATAGTGAGAGTAGTATGATAGTAGTATGACGAACGCAGCAGCCGACTCCACTTGCAGTCTGTTGCACTGTATTTCGCATTTACACTCTGCATTTCATCATATTACAGTGTCAAGCTGAATAAACGACTACTTGGCTTAAGGTAAGTACTTTGAGGGACTGCATCAATCAGAAAGCTCCCTAGCAAAAATGCCCAGCCACTTTGTAATGCATGCAGTAAGTACAGTGTGAGGTCCTCACCTCTCGGTCTGTAAGGTGACTTTGGATGGCTCTACGTTGGGGTTCTCCCACTCCATCTGAGGGCAGTGCATGAAGTAGCAGAGCGTATATAAAGCCTCGGGTTCCCAGTGGATCAGGCTGCACTTCTGAGGGAGCGGAGTGCCGTTGCTGTGGTTCTTTATGCTCAGAGGCTGGAGGTGATGCATGGCTCTGGACACTAAATCACCTGTCAGGGCACAAGAGACCTATGGTTAGCTGAATGATGTAAATGGTGAAGGACAGTACTGTCGTTGCATTGAAGTTAGAGCATAAAAAATTAGCATCTCTGTCAATCTTTCTCTGCCAGTCAGCTGTTTGTAGGTCCTCGGCAGCACGTTTGTCAGTAATGAAATTCTCAGCCTGTCCATCGACCTGAATATTACACAAAACTATTATGTAATTTTGCCATAGTTCACCTGTCATGACTCCTTAAGGACAAATTTTTGATCACTCCAAATGACCTGGTATATCGTTTGAATTTACAAAATCAATAGGTGCCTATTTGCATTTATGCAATTTGAAAAAAGTCTCTTATTCTCACCAAGACTGCATTTATTTAGTCTAAAACAGAGTAAAAACTGTAATATTGTGAAATATTATAACAATAATAAACTGTGTTCTATTTTTTTATATGTTTAAATATATAATAAATATACATCTCTGTGATGGCAAAGATACATTTTCTGAAATATGCTGATTTGGTGCTCAATTACTACACAGCAACTGATTTAATATCAGCTCAGCTCAGCAAAAAATAATAATTATATATATATATATAATTATATATATATAAAATATACAAGTTCACAATTTCTAAGCTGAGTCTTACTAGCAATTAAGCAATGCAATGTAGCCTGAGAATACGTATTTACATTAAACAAGTTCAAAATTTAGCAAATAAATCCACCATTAAATGTTTATAAAATATATATATATTCACCAGTATACTATGGCTTTTTTTTTTTTTTTTTTATAAATATGTGCACGTTTGCATGAGATGTTTTGTAAAGAGCATACAATCTGATGGATCGTGTTGAACACCAAAGATGAAAAATGTCACAGAACAAGGTCAGACAAAGCTCTGCATTCATTACACAGAACATTAAACACTCTTTCTCTCACTCTAATGACTACTGCCTTTCATATGAGAAACTTTCGGGTCATCTAACAGTCCCATTTTGTCCATGAGACCTAATTCTTCTGAATATGTTCAAGTCAATAAAACACTCTGAAAGGAACGCTGAGAAACAGTCTCATCTATTACTCTGCAACTTAAATGACTGCAGCACTCGCACTTGTTCTCTCTAGAACATTTCACATCTCTGTTACTCCAATGAATTAACAAGGTGCGAGATGAGCATTTATTTAAAGAAATAAACAACTTGTTTAACTGTTGTAATTCCTCTGCCAAGGCTGCAGATTTAAAGAAATAGCCAAACCGAACTCTTGTCTATTTTACAAGGTGACGATTTCATATGAATTTGCACGAAAAAAATTTTTTTTAAGAAAAAGCATGAAGGTTCGCCTCTAACCTGTCACCGGGACATGAGTAAAAAAATAAATAATAATAATTATGAATGAGATTGTACATATTCAAATTAATTATCCACCGATTCCCTGAAACACAAAATAAATATGAAATGCGACACTGTGTTAGAAAAGCTTATCTAAAAATGAAAAGCCTGCCATTATTTACTTATCCTCATGATGTTTCAATCCTCCATGGAAGATAAGAGAAGGTATTCTGAACTGTTTTTTATTTAATTTAATTTTTTTTCCCACTAAATTAAAGTAAAGACAGTCCAATGTTTTATTTGATCCCATTGACTTCCATGGTACGGACAAAAACAGTTGACTTCTTCTGGATTTGGAACAACTTGAGCATGAGTAAATAATGAAAAAATAAACCAAGAATGCCGGCATTGTAAAGCAAGAATACTGATGAGTTGGAGCGGAAGCTATGTGAACTGTCTGACAGTGGAGGCCAAAGATATGCACTATAATTACACACAATAATTATAGGATTATGTGGAATACATTATCAGCAGCCGAGGCAGTTACATACACAAAACAATAAAGCGCAAGAATACACCTGTCAGCAGAGAAACACACAGCTTTAGCAGTCGGAAGTGGTGGCAGGAGGCTCTCGAGACGAGGAAAGATGCTGGAAGCCACCAGGGCACTTCTGTGACCAACCCTCATCTCTTATTCATGATAGTGTGTGACATTTCCTCAAGTCAGAGGGGCAGCAGAGGAACTGACTGAGAGATATGCTCAAGACTAACCAGCTAAACAAACACAGCAACGGCGAAAGGTCTTCGTCTATTAGTCATGACTGTAAACCTCATTACCAAGAGAGCCAATCATCTACAAGTACTGTAGGCTATTCATATAAATAAGCATGGCCATGTAAGATAACAACACAGCAGAAGATTTTATTTTTGCTTAATCGTCTTGGGTCAAATATGATACTCTTATCCATAACAGCAGAGAAGGTGCCCTTCATCACCAGACTGAAAACGAGACGTTGGGAATGGAGGATTCAGAATGGTGTTTTAGTTTGAAAACTAAGCAGAATCGATTGGTTGTCCTCCCTGAACCAAGATATAAATTATAGAGGAAAGGCCACGAGAGAGGTTTACGTAACAGAACAGATTTTTTGTCTTTTTCAACTGTCAGACTGGGATTAGTCGGATTAACTGTACTTGTTTTATTTAAAATGTCTGAAAAATCATGGGTACATCAACATCAAAGCTGTTTTTCCCAAAATAAACAGAAAGGCACATATATATATATATATATATATATATATATATATATATATATATATATATATATATATATATATATATATATATACATACATACATACATACATATATATATATATATATATATATATATATATACATATATATATATATATATATATATATATATATATACACACACAGACACACACATATATATATATATACACACACACACACACACACACACACACATATATATATATATATATATATATATATATATATATACACGTGTGGGTGTGTTTGTATAAAATCATTTTTTATTATTAATTTTATAAAATATTACATTTAATCATTAAATAGTTCATTGAAATCATGATCAAAATCAAAACATAAGCTAAGCACACAATTAAGCTCATTTCCTATTACTGTAATGCAAATAAATTCATATTCTCATTAGTTTAATGTGAAAAAAACAATGATATATTAACTAAATATACAGTATCTACTTTAAATATATGTAATAAAACAACACTTAAATGGTACTAAAATGTGTAATATGTACTGTTAATAATCTAAAATAATAAACACCATTAAAATAGTAATAAAATAATAACATTAATGATGACAATAATCATAAGATGTTTTGACATTGGAGCACATTTTGTGTCCATGTATGTGTGTATATTTTATAATGTTAATAATATTTTAGATATTAGGACCACTTGAGTTTTGTATTCTTTTAGATATATTCCATATTTGAAGTACTGTACCTGTAGAAACTGTATATTTACCTTTTTATGATTTTAACCCACAGTTTTCTCTTATTCTTCTGTTAAAAAGACTTGGTCTAGGTCTCATCACACCTACTGTACATAATGAGGTTCTTTTCCAGAAATGCCAAAGAAATGTATATCTCAGCAGCCATCAAGGTTACAACTACAGTTTCTGTGACAGAAAACTCACTGCTCGCCAGAATTGCTTTATATCCTGTAAGAAATATGTAGATAAACAATTAAGAACCAGTCATTGGGCACCAGCGGTGCTCCAGAGCAATGAAGCAATGAAATGTAATGAGCGTTTTATGGAGCAAGAGGGAATAAATGCATTAGCAGAGCTATGGGAGGAAACAGGAACTTTTAGGAAAACACGGGGAAATTTTTTTATGGGCAGCATGGAAACACTCTGATGGCAATCCAGCCATGAAGGTCTTTGATTGGTGTCTGGCCAACCAAAAAAAGAAAGGAAAAAACTCCTGACTGTTGTGCAGGTTTCATTCAGACAGATCCTAATGTAAGCCACTTAAACAGCTATTTATTTTGCATAAAAGGTCAAGTCTCCTTTAGGGCTGTTTTTAGAATTGGTGCAGACAAATGCGAAAATGACTATCAACAAATGTTCGTTTCATAATCAGCTGTTAATGGCTAAGTAACTGCTATAGCCCAAGGTTAAGTTTTTGCACGCACACACATACATGCTGAAAGCAGTGAATTGGTCTTATAGATCAAACAAACCATTACACGTACAAAAAAGTAGTACGTAGGAAAAAGCCCATAAAGTGCATAAGCACTTAGCTTTTCTGGACTTTATTTGTCCCTTAGTTAATGGCTTTTATTATTGTACATAATAGAAACAAAATTTAAAAATCCACCACTTATCTTTTCTGTACAGAAAGCAATAGCTACTCAATCTACATTACTGTTAAATTGACCCCAGAAAGAGTCAGAAAATGCATTCTTCAATGCAAATCTGGAGAGGGGATTATTAAGGAACAAGATCTGCTTACTCAAGGACACAATGGAATTTTAAGAGACAAGAATGAGACAAAAAAAAGGCTTCTAAGGCATCGACCTTTTGACCCTTTAGTGCTCTTCAGGGAGAGATGTCTTCTTGTTAACTTGCTCATGAGTGACATAAAAAAACTGTGTGCTGTAATAAGAAATTTAATCTATCGCCATGAAGTCCTGTTACGGAATTTTATGAGTGTAATTATATTATAGTACAATGTAATTTGTAGATTTCAGGCCTCCCTCTGGATGTAGACGATCGTGGCAAGCATACAAAAGGTCATACTTCAGATGCACAGTGATTTGCTGAGAGGCAATGACTTTGAGAGTCGAAATGCCTTCCATTCCAATTTAGTAGCATACAGCTTTGAATTCGTAATAACCCAGATTCTACTGCAAAAGCCTATAAACATTGTACTCGAACACTGTTATAAATATACATTACGTAATACACTAGCAGTCAAAAACATGGAATTAGGATTTTTGTTTTTAAAAAAGATAAAGTCTCTTATGCTCACCAAGAATTTATCTGATGAATTATAATTTAACAGAACTGTTATAACCAAGATATATACAAAAGTTCAGGGTAGAAAAAAAAACAATAATAATACTTTTATTCAATAAGGACTAAAAGTGAGAGTAAAGATAATTCAAATGTTGTAAAAGATTTCTGTTTCAAATAAATGCTCTTTTGAACTTTCTATTAATCAAAGAAACCTGATCATGGTTTTCACAAAAATATTAAGCAGATTTTTTTTTTATTCCGCTTTGCTATCAAAGATGATAGCAAAAGTCAAGATGAAAAAATCAGCAACTCAAAAAAACTAATTTCTATCATTAAAAGCTGTATAATTAAATCTACATTTTGCAAATTCAGTCATATCTTAAAATAAACTCTGCCCTTTGAGTAAGCGTGTTCTGTTCTTTGACTGTCCAAAAGCAGAAAGAGTCTCTGTGACAGTTCTTGTTCCAGCTCAGCAGAATACATTTGTACACAAAACCCAGCTGAACCAGTCATCTGTTCATGCTAGCTTTCAGGTAGCTAAACTGATTGCAACCAGCGGTAGGGCATTCAGTGACAGTGAGTTCGTCAAGAAATGTACTGTATGAATGCTGTTGCGGAGGAGGTGTGCCCTGATAAAAAAAAATGTCTTAAATATATATATCGAGGGGGCTTATAGAACGCATGAATAAAGAAATGGGGGAAAGAGGCCTAACCCCACCGTTACAAGACCACTGCCTGATCCACCAGCAAGTACTCTTTCTGAAGTGGGAAACAGTCATGAAGGTGGTGGTGTCATGCACAAACTTCATCAAAGCAAATGGACTTAAGCACTGGTAGTTCCAAGCCTTTCTTGCCAAGCTAGAATCTGCTCAGAGAAATGTGCTTTACTACACTGGTGTCCTAAGAGTTTTGAGGCGTCTTTATGAGCTGCTACCCAAAATCAACTACTTTTTTCTGACAAAGGGCAAAACTGTCCCACAACTGACCAAAGCAGAATGGAAATGGGACCTCGTCTTTTTAACAGATGTGACAGAAATGTTGAACGGCCTCAGCTTTCAGCTCCAAGGCAAGGGGAGACTTATATATGTGACATGTATTCTTGCATAAAAGCATTTGAGGTGAAACTACAGTAGCACTGCTTGTGGGACAAGTGCAAAAGCAAGACTTCATTCATCTCCATTACCCAAAGACTCTCAGCTAAGAAACCACTGGCTCCATTCCCAGCTGAAAAGGCTGTGAAAGCACTGGAAATGCTGAAGGCGGAGTTTGACGTGCGATTCCGTGAGCTACATGTCCAAGCTAAAGAAATCTACCTTTTCCGAAACCCCTTTGCTGCCGAAATTGATGAAGCCCTGCCTTATTAGCAGTTTGAGTTGGGTGAATTACAGAACTGTGATTTCCTGAAAGAATGCTCAAGAGTCTCATTGAATTCTAAGCTGCCCTCCCTAACTACATACCCAAACATCAAAAGGTAATGAAGATGTTCACACTTTTTAGTAGCATGTATATCTGTGAGCAAACCTTTTCATGCATGGAACTGATGAAAACTCCAACGAGATCAAGACTCACTGATGAACACTGGCATCAGTCTTTGAGACTGCATGGCTGTGACAGGAATGGAACCTGAAATTGGACTTCTCACATGGCAGAAGCAAGTGAACAGTTCACACTAAATAATATGCATAAGTAAGTAAATGTTTTATGAAAAAAGTCATAATGATAGTTACGATGCTCTTTTAATAGGCTATATGTCTCTTGCAATGTAATACTTTGTCTGTAAGGTGCATGACAAAATAATAAACTATTCTAGCATTAAAAAGCATAATAAATACATTTCAAATCATAATAAAATCTCCACATTAATACTAGTAGTCACTCCGGGCCATGTAATTTTCTATTACAAACTGACCCAGCCCCACATTAAAGAAAGGGAAAATGATGTGGCCCTTGCAGAAAAAGTTTAGGGACCCTTGCTATAAAGTTTGAAGAGCACAGAAAATTCTGAAGGAATAAACAACAGCATTTCTCACATTCAGGCTTCCTACGAGAAGTTTTCCATTTATTTCTCAGATATTAAACAGGGATTGCTTATTTGTTGTATTTGATGTGAATATTGTGCTTGTTGTTGCTGAGTTCATATAAGGCAGGTGATGTGGCTTCAAAGATTTCTCTTTCTGTTCTGCAGCGCATTTAGTATTCCATTTAAAATCGATGTTCTCAAGAACAGATCAAGCTTTCTGCTGTAAAATATATTGAATTACACGACCAATCTCTTAAGTAAAAGAGATTTACATCTAATTAGATTTGCATTTCCTTGCTCGAAAGGCAGCAAAAGAATAGTGTTAAAGTTGTAGGCAAGACTAAATTTTAGGCTTTGATTCTGTGTAAATTAAAATGCTGTCATTGTCATGACATTCAGCATGCATCATGTTTTCCGATGGCTGCACATCACACGTCGCTGTGCAGTTAAATAAAAACTACTATAACTGGATAAATATGTGCAAGGGAGACAACAATATGCAAGAATATGCGACAATATGCAATCAAAATGTATTATGCAACTAAATCCAATAATGCAGTGTATATGTATTACAGTTTCTGAACATTTTAAATATATTTGTAAACAAACATAAAATAAATCTACATATAGATATATAAAAATATAATATTCAATAATATTCTAAAATACACATAATATATACATAAAAAACACACACAAACAAAATTAGAAATTAAATTGCCTATTTCCTGAATTATTTTACATATTTGTTGTTTATTATTACTTATTAATCATTAATTATACAATACAATATGCATTAATTATTATAAATATTGTTAAACCAGATTGAGATGAACATGTGATAAACTGTATGCTGTCTAACTTTAAGCTCTGATGAACAGCTGAGTTACTGATAACACTAAGCATTTTAAAAACCAATATATGAGAAGCAGTGCATTCAATTCATGGGGAAATCAAATACATTGTATGGCACTTATACGAGATTGGATTGTGCTGTATGGGATGTTGAGAGCTAAAGGCCTGCTTGAGGTGAGAGAGAGAGACCTGAATCCTAAGCAGATGGATCCTACAAGAAAACACATACCACTCCGGTGTAAAATGACTGCAACCTGGGGCTAATACTCACTTGCATTGAAATGTATATCTTTAAACAGTCCGCACAATCATGCAGCTGTTCCTGAGTACTCAGTAAAATGTGCTCTACATGCAAATCAAACCCTGTAAATGCTGTAAATCACCCGACAGAACAACTACTGAGTAAAATGCTTAAAACAGGTGGCTTTGCATACACGCAAACACAAACATGTACTGAACCAAAGAACGATGGTGGCTTCTGCTTTTCTGAACTAGGAATTATTGGTAAAGTAAAGAAAATATTTAATTTGAGTTAATAATAGATGTTTGGTTACTCACTGAGCTCAGAGATGCTCCCCACGCGTGTGGCCAGCAGAGACTGCTCAATAGTACGCTGCTCGGACTCAGTGTAGGCGTCTCCAGCTTTACTCGAGCGCTGCTGGTTCCTGTGCAGGCTCAAACTGTCCGGCAAACTGAGGATTCCTGCCAAAGGAATTAAACAAAAAGAAAACATTATGTACAGCAAGAAAAAAAAAAGCCGCTATTAAGCTCAAACTTTTACAGTTCCAGAAGCTCAATCAATAGAGCATGGTGCTAGCATCGCCAAGACCAGTGAATCAAATCCCAAGGAATGCTTGGGAGAAAATAATTCAACATTCATTTATTTGGTAGACATTTTTCCCCTAAGCATCTACATCAAAGACAATTATATAATAAGAATGATAATAATATCCGAAACAAACACCGCTCAGTAACACAAGCCATGACCTTGATGTTGTTAGCATAATGCTCCACAGATCAATACTAGGACTACAAGGATTTCTGTTCCACTTCTGTCCCACTGAAAAACCACTGGTGTTGCTTCGGCTTAAACTGTGAAAACTTCAAACCATTGCTTCTGGCTAAAGTCCTAAATCCATAATATTGCTTTCTCCAGTGAAAAAAAAGTTGTCTTGTATGAATCATAAATGAAATATGCATAGATTAAGCATTGTTTACAAGCCAACAGTATTAAACAAGTATGCTGGTGGATTTTGATGTGAGCGGACAAAAGGGGATGCTTTTTTTTTCTATTGGAGGAAGCGTTATTATGGATTTTGGCTAGATGCGGGAGCTTCATTTTAAAATGCCTTTATTGCGTATTTGTTTCTTACAAACATTCTTGCAACTTTTCACTTCACAAGAAGATAACTAATCTCCTGGAGTTGTGTGGATTACTTGTGGATAATTGTGAGGTTTTTATCAGCTGTTTGAACTCTTATTATGACGGCACCCATTCACTGAGAGGATTGTCTTCTTCATTTAAAGGGGTATTTCATCCAAAAATAAAAACTCTAGAATATTCACCCTCATGTTGTTCCAAACCTATATGACTTTCATTCTTGTGTGGAACATAAAATACGATATTTTAAGAAGATTTTAAGATTTCCAAAATTATTGACAATTGTAAACATGTTTTGGTTCCAATTCACTTTAACTGTGTTTTTTTGTCCATAAAACAGAAGTCAATAGGAACCAAATCTGTTTGGTTACCAACATTCATAAAAAATATTGGTAGCACAATATTTTACAGTCCTGTTCCTCATGTACTAACCCTGAACCTACCCCTAAACCTAACCCTTACCCATGTAGTTACCTTGTATTACCAGAACTTTCTTAGATAAATACACTGTAAATACACTATAAGTACATGTTAGTACACGTACTGTAAAATAAAGTGCAACCAAAATATTTTCTTGCATGTTCCACAAAAGAAAGAAACTCATACAGGTTTGAAACAACATAAGGGTTGGACTATCTCTTTAATAATAATAAGCAGGCAAGCCATATAACAAGTCCTCCAGGACTCTTCTTGGCGGTAACAGGTGAGAAACTTGGCCAGCCGCTTGTTTTGTCTGCTTACAAGGAGAAAGGGAGGTGTATCACCTTTCTGGACAACTAGCAATTACTGTAAAGAACTGCTGTGCTTTTTTTGTGGAACATGGACTGAGGTCTACATGCATATAACTTAAAGGAGACATATTATGCCCCTTTTAACAATATGTAATACAAGTCTCAGGTATCCCCAGAATGTGTCTGTGAAGTTTCAGCTCAAAACGCTACATAGATAATTTATTATATCATTTGAAAATGCCTTTTTTGGCTGAAACAGGCTGTTTTGGTGCCTGTCTATTTAACTGCGAATGTGCTGCTGCTCACCGCCCCCTTTTTCCAGAATAGAGCTGCTCCATTACAGCTCGTACCTGCTCAAAACATCAGTTTTGGTTCTTGAGTATCATGTTTATCACTTTGAAATCAAGTGTTTTAAACCATAGTAGTTTAAACTTATGATATAAGGTTTTCTGAGTGCAAAAATCTAAAGCACACTGACAGATAGTGGCTGTCAAGGCAAGTGAGTACTAAACTAAGTTCTCATTCACACACAAGTTTACATAATAAACACACAGGTTACAAAAAAGTAGTCAGTTATATCTTTGGAGGTAAACAGTTTAGAAAGAAATCACGTTTATATTAGATCTGTGTGGCAGCAGCAATAATAAAGTAGTAAATAAATCAATAAATCCACAGCTCTCTTGTCTCCTCTGAGGCTGGGACTCTAAATAGTGTTCTGTACTCGTCTGTTAGCCGAAGACAAAAGAGGTAGCATGTTTTGCTTAAACTTTCACAATGGAATTAAAACTGGTACACCGTGGCATTGTCGCTTGCAAAAACAAACTAACAGCACAGTAGGTGGAAAATACTGCAATATTATAATGAGATTCCTTTGCAACTTCACTGGGGGAGCGAAATCAGACTCGTTTGTTTTTTCAGACACTTACAGAAAAAGGCTTACCAAAACAAAGTTACTGGGTTAATCATTTTCCTGTTTACTTGGTTGGCTGACGCACTGAGGACCTGATTATAGCACTTAAAACCGGGAAAAGTCTGATTTTCATGATATGTCACCTTTAATGTTTCAATAATGACAACTGTACCAATCAAAACAGACTCTACATCACACAGTGTCCCTGAAATCAACATTAGATTGAAGGCTCGCTTGTTCAGCACTACTGCACCATCACAAAGCTCTTCATCCTGGCTCCCAGCTGAACCACTGAGGTGAGACTCCGGTAGTGTCTGAATCACAGTGGTTATTGTTTTTAACAGGAGGGCTGGGCTCCATGAAAATTGGATTCCCTCTCATTCTTGTGTTTCCATCAGTTCCATTGTTGCCAAACACTCGTGGAGCTGATGGTGTGTTAAATGAAGATGTGGCAGAAACAAATGACTCTATTTTGTTGTCCTCCACTGACAGAGGGGCTTTCGTTTGAACCATACTCTTGTGAGGCAAATGTAATTTTAGGGGCAGAATGATCTAAATCCTTAATCAGCTTCGACCGGGAGAAATGTGACGCAGTGTATGTTGCTTATCATAATGCAAATATACTGCTCGACAAACTCATCATAGATCTTCCAAGGCATGTTATTATGATAAAAAAATGCACCCTTATATAATTGCTGTTATAGATCATTCAGTCCCTCTTACAGTAAGTGTTTTGCTTCAAGGAAAAATAAAAAAATAAGGGGCATCCTGATAGAATTTGAACTTGGTTGCCATGGAGACAAGGCAGGGATGGAGTGATGATTACTTGCCTGCGGCATGGGAGGAAGTACAGGTGTTTAGCAATGCAAGACCACACCTCACTGTCTTAGGCCTAGTACTCTGCTGTTGTATTCAAGTATTGATACAAACTAATTAGCAGCCCTGCAGATGTTCATAGAGGTTTATTATAAGATCTTGCTCTCCATTTGTCCTGACCTCAGCTCAACGAAGAATGACTGACAGGTGTATGTGATCCGAGAGTGGAGAAAAATTCCCCCTTGTTCCCTACAATCTCTCGAGTCCAGAGCTCTTATTAAAACTCTCAGCGGGTCTCTGTGACAGATGAGTGTGCCAGGCTCATGCACAGTCAACCTGAAACACTTAAAGCAATGGGTGGTAAGACTGGCATCTTGATCGCTTACCTTTTAGCTACACTCCCTCAAACATCAGTCAGGGTAAACATTTTAAATGACAGTATGCTAAAGACTTCACGCATAGAGAAATGCACACACACACACGTTTGTTTATGTGAAAAGTGGGGACATCCCATAGGCATAATGGTTTTTATACTGTACAAACTGTATATTCTATGGCCCTACACCAACCCTACACCTAAACCTAACCCTCACAGGAGACTTTGTGCATTTTTAGTTTCTCAGAAAATCTCATTCTGTATGATTTATAAGCGTTTTGAAAAATTGGGACATGGGTTATGTCCTCATAAGTCACGCTCTCCTTGTAATACCTGTGTCATACACATGTCATTATACAAAGTTTTCTCCTGATATTTCACAAAAACAAGAGCACACACACACACACACACACACACACACACACACACACTAAATCATTTTAAAATTCTGGCTTTTTCCAAATCCTTGCCATCATTTTTTTTGAAAAAAAAATATTTTGAATCATTTTTGAAGGTCAGTGCATCAGATAACAAAATATAAAGACATGTACCATTTATTTGAAAGAAAAATAGCACAAGCAAAAAAAAAAAAAAAAAAAAAAAAAAAAAAATCATAACAATAACCTTGTTAAATATATAAAAATAAAAACATTTTGGGGTTTTTAAAATAAATCTTAGGCTTACCATGTTGCATTTATTTGATCAAAAATGCTGTAAAGATAGTAATATTTAAAAATGTTACAACAATTTTAAATAACTGTTTTAATACATTTAAAAATATAATTTAGGATTTTATACAACCATTAGTCCAGCTTTCAGTGTCACATTCCTGCTGATTTGGTGTTCAATAAACATTTATTATTAATGCAGAAAACAGTTGTGCTGCGTAATATTTTTGTGGACATCAAAATTCTTTGATGAATAAAAGGTTACAGCATTTATCTAAAATCAAAATCTTTTGTAACTTTAATAAATGTCTTTACTTTTGATCAAATTCAAGCTTATTTGCTAAATAAAAGTATTAGAATTAGTATCATTATTATAATTATTTTTTATGGTTGTCAAATGTTAAAAATAAAAATTATTAAATAAATAAAAACACTTTTAGTTTAATATTCTGCAATAAAATGTATACATTTAATGTGTGGTGTAAGTGTTCAAATGCTTATTCAGGATATTCAGTGGTCGGCTAAAAGCAGCCTGTGATTACAATAAAAATAATTACCTGCAGTTAATTATTGAAAAGGAATTGATTAAAAAGAAGAAAATCACTATTTCATGGGTATTAAAAGACATTTTTAATTATATAAATAGTATATAAAAGAGCGGATGTATCGGAACTATCAAAGCATCAGGGTGCAGGAAAAAAGCCTAAAGCTTTAAACAATACTGTCATTCATACAGCGCCTCCTTTAACTCACTCAGGGGAAAAAATTGTAACTTTGGTTTGGGTCTGATATCCTGTTATTTAATTCATTTAAAAATGTGTGCATTTTATGTGTGGTGTAATTGTTCAAATAAAAAAGAAAATGGAAAAATGTTTTCAAGCCGATGAACAAGAGAGAAGAAATAATGAAAGTTTCTGTCAGGTTTAAACCAGCTGAGGATTGTGTGTGTGCAGGCATCAGTGTCCTGTAACAATGTCAAAACCCAATGAATTCACATTCACATCACCCTTTTTGGCCAAAACCAGAGGCTTTGGTTTGGGAAAACACAGCATCCACAGGTTCACACAGATTGAAGGCTCCATAAAATAATTTGCATTTCACCTCTAGGGTGCCAGAATTGCATTATAGTACTTATCACATGTTTCACAGTGGACTAGTCAACCAAAAGTGCTTTGACAGGCTGACAAGCGGACATTAGAAGAGCTAGCACAGCACTGTACGCTTGGATAGGATCCGCTGGGACATACCAGAGTTTTCCCAGCTTTCCCATGCACACGTGCCGAGTGCGGATATGCCACTGACCTCACTAGGCCTTAGAGTCTGTATTTAAATCTATTTTAAAGGCCTGTGAAGCCTGGCTTGCTCACTTAGCCTGAGAGTGCAGATGAAAACACACACACACACACACACACACACACACACACACATTTTCTGTCTCTTGGAGTATAAATGTGGAAAAACAACTCCCTGGATTTCTCACAGTGCAATGCCAGCATGCAAAAGTGATTCAGTTCACATCATGTAAACCTACACCCACAACACCTATTACACTCATGCAACTATGTACTTGGTCAACTCCTTTATTAACCCCATGCTAAGTTAAACCCACACATAAGTAAAATAATATCCAGTATTTCTTGTGCAAGATGGTATTTCAGTGACACACTAGAGACTTGTGTGATGGCATTATATCCTACGCACTGGATAAACATTTCCGAAATCAGTTTAACTATACTGAAGCAGATAACTGAAACAATAAGCTACAAAAGGTTTTGTAATAGGTTAAATCATACATGCTGAATTCTTGCAGCCAAAGGCAGATGGAGTCCATATGTAAGCCAATAAGAACCAGGAATGCTGCATTTCTGAGGAATGGAGGGAGGAGTTTGAGGAGAGGGATGTGGCGGTTTCTACATGCGTCATGTGACTGTGCAGTCTGTCTCCAGAACTGGCTGACCGCAGAGCTTTAATGGTTTTTGGAATCATCCCCAAGGATTTGCTCCAAGTTGTTCGGTGATCAGAAAGTTGGATCAGTCCTCTGATTTGTCGCTGACAGCACGTGTCTGTTCTAATTTAAGACACGCATGGCTGTCAGATAAACAGTCAACACAAACCCCTCGAATATTCCCACTAAGGAATACACTACTGTTCATACAGTATGCATGCTGTATGTACAGTATTGAACAGAAAAAAAAAAATAGTGAAGACATTTGTATTTTTGGAAGCTGGCTCCTGTGTCAGCACCATCACGCACGCGTACTAGACTTCTTTCAAAAACATTCCCACCAACCCCAAACCTAATGTATACAAAGATCTAAGGTTTAGTATTCAACATGTGACATTGACTATAACATATTAAGGTCAAGAAAACACTAGGTGAATACAAGTGATGACAAATGAAAATAGCATTGACACGTACATAAACAACATTTGCCTTAAAAGGTCTATTAACAGTGTGATGGATGAATAGATGTTGTCTTCTAAATGATCCAAACTGGTTCTTGAATTGCAGGTCACATAAACAAAAGCTCACAAAAGCTTTTTACTATTTTCTTCCAATCTTCATTGAAAGGATTTTTAAAGGTGAAGTGTGTCATTTTTTGAGACAGTAGCATCACCAAATAGAAAGTACACAATGAAGAAATAATAATCGTCTCAGACAGGTCTCCCCAACTCCATTTGCAAATGACTGAAATAAATCAATACATTCATTTACAACAATTCCAGAATAAGGTGTGTTTAGACGATTTAATTATAGCCTTTGTAGACATGACATAAATGCAAATCTATTAACTGGTCTTAACTATACATTAGATTACAATATTAGGCAAACAAAATTTGTTCACATTTCTCGCAAACCTAGGTTAAATTCATGCTTTATTTTTTTGATTCAGTAGAAAGAATGAGCTCGATATATAGTTTTGAGTCAAAATTTATTTAATTTTTATGACTTGCCTAATGAATTAATGTAAAAACCTGTAAGAACATCAGCAGTCTTCATTGGGAGCATTTGTTTTTGATCAGTCAGAACAGCAAAACAAAGTCCAAAAACAGGAGAGTACTACAGATCTGTAAATGAAAACCTCAAAATAATATGATTCACACAGGCAGAAAGGATATCAATCTCTGTGAAAGCTTAAGAAATAAAAGACACTAAAAAACAAACACGTTTGTGTTTGCATGAGGAAAGATGCCCCTGTCGTCAATGAATGCTGGGTAATGACCATGCTGGGTATACACATGCTGCATGCACCAAAGTGATCCTGAGCTAAGTGTGTCATAGCCAGCCCGGTTACCCTTTGGTACTTCCCCCCGGAAAACTCCGAAACAACTGGTAATGGAAAGTGCTACCTCCTGCAGTGACCCCGATTACATCACCAAAACAGTATGCGTGTTGCCCCCCACTCTCCCCTGCTGAAGTAAGCCTTGCTGTCACTAACCATCACTAACAATCAAAAACACATGCTGTTCTCTTATCAGCAATCTGAGACAGCATGTTATCAACCGACCCCCTTGAGGACCGATCTCCTGGACATTCAGACAGAGGGTACACTGTTGAAAGTATAATAGAACAGTTCTGAGGAGTTTCCTCTGAGGCATTCATATATGAAAAACTTTATTTTATTTTGAGTCCCTTCTCATTACTCTTGCTGCTGAGTGGTAACCTGCATGAAACTGGGCTCCAAATTGCAATGTAATTGTTTGACTGGATCTGTGTGATTCATCGTTTTGACTTCGCTAAGAGTGGATTTCCTTAACTGTTAATATTTTCCTACAAGTATATGATTGTACAGACAATTTTTATGAAGGTCTGTCAGTTGTTTCTGACATTTAATACATGTAATCAAGAACAGTATCCATCGTCCATTGTACAGTCTTACGTCTGTCTATTTTATAATCAGGGACTGCAATGTATCTTCTTATTGTTCAGAAAAAAGTCAGGTCAATTCCGTCTAAGACTAGCACGAGAGAGCTTTGACCAGGCCCAAGGGGAATTTGCAGGCTTTTTTTCACATAAGGTATGCTTACAAGCACTAACTATATTTATAATCCTTCATGGTTTTCAGATTTTAACATTTCTGTTAAAAAAAAAACTCTTACAATTTTCTTTAAAAATAATCTACCATAATAACCAAAGAAAATTTGGATTCATGTATTTAAATGATAAAAATTTTCCTACAGATTGTATTATTTCAGGTCTACACAACCCTTTCATTTTGATCGCAGTTTATTTGGATAAAGCATAATCAGATGGACTAAGGTCTTTATAGGAAGCCATCAATCTGATTACTAACATATTATTTGGTTGCACACAGAACTATTTTCTGTGCCGTTTTTTTGAGGAAATATTTGTTTCCAATTCTGCCAGAATGGATTAAAAATGTGGTTAAATTGAGCCATATGTTAACACATAATAATAAAAAAAAAACAGATAAAGTAATTGGCAACTTGTATTTTTTTTAACGGGAATTTTTTAAAGTAACAGATGAAAGCAGAAACTTGTGAATGAAGGATACTCCAATTCTTTGAAAATCTGCTGAACAGATCCCATAAGGGCCTGGCTTTGACCTTTTATCCAAGATGCTCAATAACGCCATATCCTGAACACAGGACTTGTGGGATTATGCACTCAGATAAACCTGCCATCACACACTGGAGAAATAATCGTATGAGCTTTTTCATAGCAGAATGATTAGACCTGTCGCAACATTTTTTTAATGGGTGTCCAATGACTTATATTTCCAAGTAAAACCCTCAAATTCTCGCAAAATCCAGCATGCTAAATATATAAAATGTAGTCTTCCATCCAATTTTTCAGCAGGTGGCACTCACAAAATGCATGCTACCTACTCGTTGTCACAGCATTTCCTCCAGGCATAATAGCGTTACCATCACATTACTGTCGCTCGCCTTCCTCTCACACATAAACACAAAGATACAACATACTGTTCTGTATAAACACACAACACATAAGAATAGCAATGTTATGGGGGAAAAATGCGTAGTTTTCTCTTGCCACCGTAACACCTCGTACACATTTTTACAGCTGGCAAGATTTGCTTGTTTAATGAATTAGTCTGATGTGAATCAGCTCTGGCGTGTTCAGAGACACCACACTTTCTGACCTTTGTAAACAAACTACACGACATTAGCTGAGCATGCAGAAAAACAGCTGGTGCTCTTTTCTATGGCAAGCGAGAGGGCTGAAGGTAATCATGTCCATTAAGACAACAGAGCTAGTGTTTATGGAACAAAAGTGTAAGTATTATTCTGTTTGACGTGATCTCGGCCATGAGGCGCACTCGAAGTAGATCTACACTAGCGTCATCCTGACTCAGAGCTCGCAGCTTGGCTCTAGCTTGCAGTCTAGCAGAAACAAGCTCCAAACCAGAGAAAGCTTTAACTCCAAATGTTCAACTTGCCTCATTCCTCCCCTTTGAACAAACTCCCCAAACTGAGAGCCAGAACTGGGTGAGGTTTATGTAACTCACTGATGAAAAATATTATTATATTAACTACAGATTATAGTTCAACATTCAGTGGCTCCCTGCTGAAACTTAATGCACAACTCAAGGTCAACGTTTCAAGCTAAAAAGTGTTTTTAGTCATGTTTTTAGACCTCTGATGTCCGATTGTGGCTTTTTCACTGTTCATGCTATTTATGATGGCCAAATAGATTAAAACCAAGCTAAAAGAGATTCAATATATTATAAGCATTACAAAATACTAAATTGACTGCCAAAAGGGTCACAGCTAATGTTGTTTGAAAAAGAGGTGGAAACCCCTTCAGAAATTCAGACCTGTATCCAGGAGTTGTTTCCAAATGTGAAATTTGAGTCCAGTCTTGGGTGGATCAAAATAATGTTAGATTTGTGGGAAAAAGGTTTTATATTAAGAGACCACTATCTTTAAATACAAAGCTAGCATGTGCCAGCATATGAATGATTCTATTAAAGTCAACAAATAAAGTAAAAAAAAGTAACTTACTTTTTTTTTAAATAAAAAAACTTAGTAAATAGCAACAGACCACTATCTTTCAATACAAAGCTAGATAAAGCAAGTATCTCATTCTATAAAAAACACAGTGCCTTTAACTAGAAGGTGATTTTATAGTAAATGTCTGTAGGGTTTTAAACATTCTACAACTCAAGAATGACTAAAGCCAAATTAATTAAAAAAAAATGTTCGGATATTCTGAATGGGGTAAAATAAAATAAAATAAAATTCTAGAACTTAATCTAGTGTGATTAAGACAAATATACATTTTAAAATACATTAAAAACTTTTAAATCACTGGCTATACGGATATTAGGTCCAATTTTAGACTAGACCAATTAAAATCTGTAAAGATTATATGT
>NW_020526920.1:0-34320 GCF_003368295.1 Carassius auratus | reverse complement strand
ATGCTGAGCTATTCTGTACATAAAAAAACATGTAAGGTTGCAGTTCTCAAATATACTTGATCATCTTAATGAAAACAAAACACAACAGTTCTGCTGAACAAATCTCCGTAAAGCTGTTTCTAGTGTGTGCTTGAATCAGCTATGGAGATAATACTTGCCTGCAAAACTGACAGTCCTTCTTTTAAAAGAGTTGTTACCAATTCGTGCGCACACACATATTCACTATCTCTCTCTCTCTCTCTCTCTCTCTCTCTCTCACACACACAGTTTTTCTGTCCATCAAGATCAAGTGTTCCTCACTTCCAGCATTTGCACTCATGGGCTAAACATTCCCCAAAAAATCATGCGTTCATAAAGCATACTCTCAGCACACACATCTCACCTCAACATGGAGCTGACGTTTCAAACCAGTGAGATCTCATGAAACATGTCCAGGTAAGATTACAGCCCGAAACCAAACAGAAAAACATACACATGTTGCACAAAGAAAATGAAGCCTGTGTTTGGACCACATTTTTTCACAAAAATGCAGCATTTCTTATCTTTTTATTGTATTTTTGTTTTTATTTTCAAAAGTGATTCAATTAGATTTTAATGTTTAAAAAGCATTTTGACTTCATTATAATAATACGACCTGTACATTATACGATGTGCAAATTAAAGTCAATATTTGATGATGCTAATTTTTATTCATATTGCATACTGTAATTTTAAAGAACACACACACATAAAATGTATATTTTTCTTTCTGATTTAGGGCGAAATAAGACCAGGACATGTTCTTGGGCAGGTTTCATGAGATCCTAATAATGCAGAGCATTACCACAAGTTAAAACACCAGCCCTTTGCTCATGTTGAAATGGGTAAAAACAACACAGAACCTTCAAATCCAATCAAAACAAATCACAAACGAAACATTTTAAATTGTGCAGAAGCATTGACTAAGACTAGGCCGTGCTGACGCTCAGATGGTGAACCTCTGACTATATTGCTGTCAAATACTGTTTACACTTCTGAGTGCTGGAAGTGCATGTGAATACTGAGACAGAGAGCATAGACTTACATTTAGCCACTTTCATCTTGCAGCGGTGTTCACATGTGGCCTTGCAAACTCTAAAAAAAACCTGAAGTGTACTTTTAACCTCTGTCATAATCACAGTGTTGGCTTGCCATAGGAACACTGAGGCAGAGCCACAGGGATAGAAGGCATCAGTCGCTTTGACATTTATCCCTTTTAGTGTCTTGTAAGCTTGAAAGAGTTGTTCAGATGGGCACTGGACTCACTGCTTGATGTTCATGTAGCATTGTACATCAGAGATTCAGGGGTGAAAGAGGAGAGAACTGAGTGAACGAATGTCTTTGTCCACTAATAATGTTCAGGGAGCCCAAACTATTCTGAAGTCTGAATATCTCATTGGACTTTTAAAACAGTGACTTTTAGTACAGTTGCTTTCCCACACTATTTAAACCCTCCACATTTGTCCAAAACTTCTTTAAAAATACATATAGAATATTTACAATCATAAATAGTTTTCAAAGGCAGTATAGAAGCTCTTATTCTACTGCTGCACCAAATGCTGGTAACTCTCACTGGAATGTGGGTAACCGCCCGGACTCAAAAACACACCATGATCAAATGAATTCTGACATAAAAACGCTCATTCCCTCAGCCTGCTGACAGCACAGTGCAGACAGACACTTCTGGAGAGGTCTGAGGGGGCCTAGTGTCCTTATCTAGTGTTGAATCCTGTAGTGTAAAAACGGCGGCTTTCAGTCAACTCTGTGGAACCCGATTCTCAAACAGTCTGCTCTGCGTTTACACACGTCTGTGGAGGGGGTCGCTGTGAGTGGGCTTCATCTCAGCGCAGCCAGGATGAAGGGACCCACTGAGGTTCAGTGTCTAGTTTATTGATGAGACGCAGCAGCTCCTGGTAGGCCTTGTCCAGGTCGGTGTTCACGATGGCGGCGGTCAAACAAGTGGCCGAAGTTCTGCTCCATCTCACGGGCCTTCTCAATGATGTCTCTCAGCTCCTCGGGCTGAAAAAAAAAAACAGAAAACAAAAAAACAAAAGGGGGTGTGAAACCATGAGAATGGGAGTAGTAGTCCAAAGGGCTGGTTCACACAGAGATAGAAGACAGAGGAATGAAATGATGCATTCTTTAATCCTCATGTTGTTGTTCTGGTCATTTTGACCCAGAGATGATTTTCTTTTTTCCTAAAATGCTAGTTAAATCTTATTGTAGTGGACTAAAAAATTATGATTATTCATAGGACTCATTCATATGAGCATATGCATCTCATTTCTGAGTGAATATTGTCCAAAAAACAACGCTTTTTTTTTACTCAAGAACTGAGGTGAGTAAGCTCATATCAATGAGGCCTTCGTCCACAACAGATTCCAAAATTTTAAAAAGGCTGGCCTTTTTGGACCTGAAACTAAAATTAGTTAATGGATTTTCAGTACAGCACAAGGGTTAAAAGTTACAGTGCCATTTCATGCAAAGGCTTAGGAAATCTGTCTATTGCATGCTTACTAGGGCTGGGGAAATAAATCAATGCATCGCGAATCAAGAAATTATTCGGCATCGTTTCTGAGATTTTCCGAACGCGTAGCGATTCTTTCTCAAGTCGATTCTGAGCTCAGTCTTGAACAGCAGATGGCACTGCATGCTTTAGAAACAGCTGGCACTGCATGCTTTAGAAACAGCCGTACTCTGCTTGTTTCCAAATCCTTACACACACTTGAACCTAAAATAATTATTCATTAAATTCGATATGGTTGAAGTGAATTACAAGAGAGTGTTCACAATGGGCTGTGTTTACATGAAATCTCATGTCATAAAAGCATTCTGAGCTGAGGTCTCAGGACTCCGTATGCACAGGCACATTTCTTCACGAGCATTTGAGTATGCAGACAAAAACTAGATTAGTGTTCCATCTTCTGTTAAAATCTAAGCTCAGAATCGGGATGCATTCAGTACATCTCCACAAATCAATTCTGCATTGATTTATCATCGTAGCCATAATGTTTACATAGAAAAAACAATGGAAATAAGCACAGTGGAATGTGAAAACATTCTTTGTGCGTGGCTCCTGAGAGTTGATCTTTCAGGGCCGATGTTTACCTTTGGGTTTTTGTTGTCTTTAGCTAAGAGGGCTCTCAATCGCTCCTGGGATGGAGGAGCAATGAAGATAATGTAGGGCTTGAGGTCTGAGCTCCGCAAAACCTTCAAAGACTAAAAAGGTAGAATACATAGTCAATTAAAACAATCCAACAAGCATGTGGTACTTTTTTTTTTTAAATGGTGTCCAATTCTGCTCCTGTAGGGAAGCCTTCCAGCAGAATTTAGCTCCAAACCTAATCAAACACACCTGATCCAGATAATCAAAGATCACTAAAAGCTTTCAGGCAGGTACATTGAAGCTAAACTCTGCAGTAAAGTGGTCCATCTCACCTGAGTGTGTACACAGAGGAGGCAGATTTTGCCCGTGTTGATGACTTGTCGGACTGAGTCTGTGCTGGTGCCATAGAGGTTCTTTTCAAACTCTCCAGACTCTATGAACTTCCCTGCCGCAGTGTCCATCTCAAATGCCTGACGGGAAACGAAGTGATAATCGCGGCCATTCACCTCAATATCGCGACGGCTTCGTGTGGTGTCTGTGAGAAGAGAGTTTGTTGCTTAGGACATTACTGAGAAACGCAGGCTGATAAACAGTACGTTTCTGATACTTACGAGGAACAGCACCAGCAAACCGGTCTGGCTCACTGGAGAGGAGTCTTTGTCGGAGCTCATTTTGACCACAGTTTGGTGGGCCGATGAGAGCAATGGGCCGCTTGCGATTGGCTGGCTGGTGGTATAGAGCCATTTCTTCATATGTGAGAACCTCCTCATTATCAAAGTCTGCAGAGCAAGATGAAACACTTCATGAAGCACATGATAAAAAGTTGAATCGGAGTTCCCACAGGTGTGTAGAGACCCCTCAGCATGTACATTTTCCTTCCAGTGTTAGTCTGTAGAGACTCACCATCGTTTTTATTAGCATTGTTTTGCATCTTCTTTCGCTTCTTCTTGTTCTTTTTAGCACACCAAAGTTTTCCTGTCAAAATAAGTGTAAATGAGAACTAAGAACTGCGAATGTATGCACTTCAGAGTGTTCACAAGTTCTGCAAGCCTAACCTGATTTCTCAGGCTCTTTATCCTCCTCTATGGTTTGCTTCATTGCCTCTCTCTGCTGCTGGAAACTTTTGCCTGGATAATCAGTAAGAAAAAGACATGTAAGTCAATGTAAAAAAAACAACAACACACATCTGGATCCACAGAATAGCATGTGAGATACAGTACCAGGGACCAGGCCAGCAAGTGGCTGGTTGTCTTCATCCCCATCTCTGTAGGCCTGCCACCAGTTAGGGTCATCTTGACTGATTATGTGGAGGATATCTCCCTTCTGAAAGCACAGGCCAAGTTCTCGACATGGAACATATGGGTCATCTGAAGGGTCGTAGTCAAAATGTGCTTTGACATGCATCTGGGTGAATACAAGAATATTGGTTTAATCGTTGATTACTTTTATGTATTGTTTTACTCAAGCAGCAATTCATTTAGTTCAGACTGAAGGCCTCACCACAGTCTCTTTAATAGGAGGTGGTTTGATCTGCGCGCTGGGAATGAGAACAAAAGTCAGTACGCCATGCATGTCCGCCTGTGAACATGAAAAAAACAACAACATTCAGTGTTCAGTGGCCTACGAATATTTTTGGATGCTTCAGTACTTACAAAAGGTTAAGTGTTTTACAATCAAAAACCTAACAGACTACTTCCTATCATCTTTCTTTAAAAATAATTACCAGGATGTCGAAGACCTCGTTGACATCTCTGCCACGGATTTCCACACCGTTGATCTCCAGGATCTCATCTCCTTCATGCAGAAGGCCACTGTGCTCTGCTGCTCCTCCTTTCACAATGCGGCTGATGACCACGCTATCCATATCGTTTCTAACAGTCGCTCCCTGCATAAATATACATGCACATTAAGTTAAAATACAGGTCAGATGTCAAGAAGTGCAAAATATTCTGGAGAAAAGCAATGAAAGAATGTCCTCACCAATGGGATGTCCTTTGCTTTCTCAATCCGAACGATTTTGACAGTCTCCCCGCCCCACTGGGTGAGAGTCTCACTTTGATTGACAGAAGGAACTAGAGGCTCCAGCTGCATCTCCTGTTCAGCCACACTGTCATGGGCCATCATTAGCGCCTGGAGGATATAGAAAGCCAGAGATGATGGGTTATATTCAGGATGAAAGCCACTACAGAGTTCTACGGTGTAGACATGAGTCTGACCTCAACGTCATGTTACAGAGTTCAAAAGAGCTCAGGCTCTGAGACAGGGATTGTGATCACAGCTGTGGGCATCGACACAGCAACATAGAGACATGGGGGAATTGGGGGATGTGTGTACATTTAATGTTAACATACCTGCATGTGAGGAGTTTTGAGGAGGGTGCTTAGCTCAAGTCCTTCCTTCTGCGAGCTGTTGTGCATCATGACCTCCACCTGTGATGACAGATTCAACAACATCAGGTCATTATAGCAATACAACACTGCTACATTTATCATTCCTTAAAGTATTGTAGTAGACATTTGACAAAATGCATTTAAATTTTATGATAGACAGGTGCTGGTCATATAATTACAATATCATCAAAAAGTTGATTTCACTAATTCCATTCAAAAAGTGAAACTTGTATATTATATTCATTTATCACACACACACTGATATATTTCAAATGTTTATTTATTTTAGTTATGATGATAATAACAGACAACTAAGGAAAATCCCAAATTCAGTATCTCAGAAAACCAATACCATCAATCAAGACCAATACAAAGAAAGGATTTTTAGAAATCTTGGTCAACTTGGTCAAAATGAAATCTGCATCTCCATATAGTTGGTCAGCAGCAGGAAGCATGAAGCACGTGCTCTAAAACATCCTGGTATACAGCTGCGTTGACCTTCACATCAGAAAACACACTGGACCAACACCAGCAGATGCCATGGCACCCCAAACCATCACTGACTGTGGAAACTTTACACTGGACCTCAAGCAACATTGATTGTGTGCCTCTCCTCTCTTCCTCCAGACTCTGGGACCCTGATTTCCAAAGGAAATGCAACATTTACTTTCATCAGAAAACATAACTTTGGACCACTCAGCAGCAGTCCAGTCCTTTTTGTCTTAAGATGCTTCTGACGCTGTCTGTTGTTCAAGAGTGGCTTGACACAAGGACTGCGACAGCTGAAACCCATGTCTTGCATACGTCTGTGTGTAGTGGTTCTTGAAGCACTGACTCCAGCTGCAGTCCACTCTTTGTGAACCTCCCCCACATTTTTGAATGGGTTCTGTTTCACAATCCTCTCCACGGTGCGGTAATCCCTATTGCTTGTACACTTTTTTTTACCACATCTTTTCCTTGTGCAAGGTGTCAATGGTGGTATTTTGGACAACTGTGAAGTCAGCAGTCTTCCCCATGATTGTGTAGCCTCCAGAACTAGACTGGGAGACCATTTAAAGGCCTTTGCAGGTGTTTTGAGTTAATTAGCGGATTAGAGTGTGGCATCAGGTGTCTTCAATATTGAACCTTGTCACAATATTCTAACTTTCTGAGATACTGAATTTGGGATTTTCCTTAGTTGTCATTTATAATCATCAAAATAAAATAAATAAACATTTGAAATATATCAGTATGTGTGTAATGAATGAATATAATATACAGGTTTCACTTTCTGAATGGAATTAGTGAAATAAATCAACTTGTTGATGATATTCTAATTAGATGACCATGACCTGTATACTACCAATCAAATATTTAAGACTAGGAAGTTTTTTCAGGTTTTTGAAACATGTCTTTATCAAGGCATTTATTTAAATATTAAAACAGTAATATTGCGAAACATTATTACTAAAATAAATATATATATATATATATATATATATATAATTTTAAGTAATTTTCTGTTTTATCATATTTTAAAAATTTAAGCTCATCGTATGATGGCAAAGTGGAATTTCTTGCAGTGTCACAAGATCCTGATATGCTGATTTGGTGCACAAGAAACTTTTATGTTTAAAACAGTTTTGCTACTTAATATTTTAGTAAACACTGTGATTGTAAATAGAAAGTTCAAATGAACAGCATTTATTTGAAATAGTAAACATTACACATCTTTACTGACACTTCTGATGAATGAAATGTATCCCTTCTGACTAAAAGTATTAATTTCTTTATATATATATATATATATATATATATATATATATATATATATATATATATATATATATATATATATATATATATATATATATATATATATATATATAAATTATAAATAAAAATTTGCTGACCCCAAACTTTGAATAGTAGTTCATGTTTATGATTTCACAGATATATTAGGAAATTAAAACTGTTGGTGCTCACTATTAAAATAAATGTCTATAAAATAAATATATATATATATATATATATATATATATATATATATATATATATATATATATATATATATATTCAGTTTTACTTAGAAAGGTCTTGTTACGGAAATTAAACTGTGCTAATTTCGGATGATAACAGTCATACAAAAATCACATTGTGGCAAAGGAAAGAGAAATGATCCATATGACTTCGGCACAACACTAAGAGAGAATGATGTTGTTTACTTTCAGATTATACCACAGTGAAGCAGCACAGTAACGGAAAGTAAGGCTCCATATTTCAGCAAGATTCCTTTAGGTTTTTGTAAACACAAAGTACAGCTTTGTATCAAGGGGTCAAAGCAACAGGGGAATTTGGAGAGGTTCTGGAAATGATCCTACAGTTACAAGTCGTTTGATTCCACCATGTTCAAATCAGTTACAGATGAAGAACATGCAGCATAAAGGGAGGTTTTTTGAGAACTTTGAGAAATACAGTATTTATTCAAGTTTATTTGTATAGTGCTTTTTACGATACAAACCATTACAAAGCAACTTTACAGAAAATTACATGTCTACAATATTTAGTAGTAGCTTATAAGTGGTGACTGTCAGTTTGTGTGCATATGAGTATTTTATGAGAAAATAAGGGGATAATATACAAGAGATCTGGATGGGATGTGCCCACCATTGAACAGACAGTCCACACAGGCTCTGGTAACATGTCCCATGAGGGAGTGTATTACTGTGAGAGCACAGCACAGGTCAGTGGATCGGTGTCTTAATGAATGTGGAGGACAGAGCAACTCTCTGTCTTGTATTGTCCTGCACCGAGTGAGAGAACCAAAAACAACAACCATAAGTTTATCAGGCTCTCATTAGCACTTCACACAACACTGATTCCAACCAAAGAGTCTTTTCAACAAATATCAGCTTCATTTGTGCACATACTTATTTAGCCAATCATTTGGACCGCAATAAAATGTTAGATGTCTGAACTTACTTTACTCTGGATTATTAACAAACTTTGATGGTGCCATCAAGTCAAGATTAAATTTTCCTGTAGTTAGTCAAATGGCATTGACACAATTTGATTATATCTTAACAAACAGACTGAAATAAAAGTTAATGCGCTTAATTTTTGTACTCTTGACATTGGTTATGTTGGTAACATTGCACTTCAGAAGTGAAGAGCTGGATGGGGTATTTTAACTATAATTAATAACTTCAGCAATGTCAAGTTTACCAACCACTTGTTGATACACACAACAGACAAGCAGCTACATGCAGACATGCACTGACGGCTTGTGACTGTCAAATGGCTGTATGACTATAATACTGAATTTAATTTAATTGTGTTGTTGACAGAATTATTTAAAAGAAAATAAATTATTATTCCTATTCAAACACACTCTTTCTGTTTCAACAGTCCAATGCTATTAGTGCCATTAATAGCACAAACGCAGATCCTCCCCTATTAACCAGTCTGCTAATTGCCCTTTTGTTGTTGTTAACCACTGAATACTCTGAATCCTCTTGTCCTGAATTGTTCTTTGTTGCTGATGATTTCCAGGCTATTTATTACCTGGGTTCACAATCACATATTCAAACAATGCAATAACTGTATCAACAAATGAATAGTCAATAAGACACATATGGCACCATTTCACTTCACCTAACAGAGCTTCTAAAAAGAGTAAGTGCAAGCGACAAACATCAAATCAAGTCTGAGGTTGTTGTGCTTCACCGTTAGTCCCTGTCACACAACTCTTCAGATGTCCTTGAGACTGGGTTCCTAATTTTTTTTCTTCTTTTTTTAAGGTTCACCAAACTCCAACTTGATCAAAACTATAGAATAAAAACAGTAATATATGAAAATATTTTTATATTTTATGAAGTAATTCCTGTGATGGCAAAGCTGAATTTATAAGCAGCCATTACCTCCGTGTTCAGAGTCACATGACGATTAGCTGCGTTTCCACTGTCGGGCCAAAAGCGGGCGTACTAGTGCGTGTCAGGGCCAGTAGTGTTTCCACTGTCACTTCCGGTGCTTGATTGTGCCTTTTCTGTGCCTCCTCTGGGCCAAAGGCTCAGGTTTTTTGGCCACGATGAAAACCTTGGGCCAAAGCGGGCCAGACAGGGCTAGAGGAGTGTTTATGAACAAAGGTGGTGTATCTCCGTGTCTGGAGAGTTTCAGTGTCCCGGATCATTTCAGAAAGCTAAAATCTTTTTAAAATAAGTTGAGCTCAAAACTCACTTTCAGTCAGGAGCAAGTGTTTGAAATAACTTGATCCGATGTGGATTATAATCACCATACAAGGATTATTTATAAGCAATGCAAAAGACTATTCATGTTAGGGCATTAATGTTATAACTTGAAGAAATCAGACGTCAGCTTCTTATTCTCTATCAAAATTGTGTATTTATTTAGTAACATATTTTATCTGTCATAAGTCTGATCTCAAGAGTTTAGCTCCACGTAGCCTATGTCATAAAAATATTAGGGGTGCTCCGATCACGATCGGCCGATCGTTAATGCGCATCTCGTCAGTAAAGCCGGTTCACTAATCAGCGGTTAATTCCATCAAGTGCGTGATTTCACATAGAGCAGCTGTTACTACACAGAGCTGTTGTTAACTGAGAAGATGCGCCAATAAACGCTGAAAATGAAGTGGATTTGCGCATCTTCTCTATTAACAACGGCTCTGTGTGGTAACAGCTGCTCTATGTGAAATCAAGCACCTGATGGAATTAACCGCTTATTAGAGAACCGGCTTTACTGACGAGATGCGCATAACGATCGGCCGATCGTGATCGGAGCACCCCTAAAAAATATAATAATGGTTTTTGTTTGGGAACTTTTATTAAAATATAGAAATTATCATTCTTTTTAAATCTGATGTATATAGGCTATTGTGATTTGTGAATCAGACTCGACTGAATAAGCAGGCTATGTTCATAACGCTTTATTTTAGTGTGACTAATTTTCAATCCTGATAAATTAATTCATTATGATCAATGTATCACTTATTATAGTAAAACATAGATGCTTTTGGATTTAAATATTTAACAAAGCATGCAAACAAACAGCCGCTTTTATCGTGTTTGTTTTGTCTATTTCCAATGACATATATCTTATTAGTTTTCTGATAATTTTTTTGTTGGTGAAATTATGGGGTTGTATGACATTATTCCCGAGAGGCGTGTAAAGGGCGTGTTTTAGTGAAGCACAGCAGAGCTTCTGGCCCGCTGGTGGAAACCATAGACTGTATAAAAACATGGACGTAGTGTCCGTGACGTCGCCCATAAACTCCTGAAGTGTGTTTTTGAAGCCTAAAGTGTGTAGAGCGGGCCGTCGCCATCTTGGCAGTGCGTCGCCGCGCGACTCTCCCGGACATTCAAAAATGGGCAAAAAGGCGGGAGCTAGTTGCTGAAGCCACGCCCACCTAGTGTGACGGCAGTGTCAACAGCTCCAATCCCCCTGTCACTCAAGTGACAGAACTTTGCAGAACTTTAAGTCTTAAAATAATTTAAACTGAAGAGTTATAAAAAAATTCACCCCCCTCACAGTTGTCATAAAGGGCAGAATAAGCTATTTAGACCAAAATCTTTTTTTGCACCAGGCTGCAAACATGTTTTTTGGCCATTTTAACATGGGGAGTCTATGGGATTGACTCCCTTTTGCAGCCAGCCTCAAGCGGCAAGTTGAAGAACATCTTTTGAACAATTTTTTGTAACGTGCTAAATGTATTGATCATGTTTGATAAACATGATAAACATTTCTTTAAAAAAAAATATCTTAAAAATCTTGCTGAATGATGGTGTACCTCTTCATCTAGCCAGTCCATCGCAGTCAACACATAAGACCTTCATTAAACATGGATTCATAGTTAAAATGAAAGCAAAAGCATTAAGATGTCTCCAGCTGACAGATAAAGTGGTGACAAATTAAAATGGTTTTGTGATGACCAATCAATTAATCCACAAACACTTTTTCAAAAGTTCCTGACCCTCACATATGCTGACATTATGCATGCAGACTGCTTAACTGAACCAAGAGTAGTTTGACAAAGAAGATGTAAGCCTTTTCAAAGTCTTTTGTTTATTATTTTTTTTTTTTTCAAGCAGCTATGCCTAATGTCTGATTGCTTTTTACAATCAATAGGACTATTTTGATATCATATGTATCAGAGCATTTCTTATATATCCCCATTTCCCCTGCATCTTTCACTCAATCCACGTATGTAACAAGTGCTGCTCACCTCTTGTGCGAGGCTCTGTGCGTGGTCCGTCAGGGGGTAGGGAGGGCTGGGCCGGTTCATATAGTGGGCCACAGCATTATGAATGTTGAAGGCTTTCTGGAAGTCAGACTTCTGGACCAGCTGTAGAACCAGCTCCATGTCCTCTTGACTCTGAGAGTCATTCAAACTATGCTGCACCTGCTTGAGGGACATCAACAGGTCCTCCAGCTCTGAAAGCACAAGCGCAAACCATAAGTATGCTTGCAGATCACTCGTGTATCTCAAAAACACTCTGCCTGTAAAAACAGAAGAAACAGTAACTTCACAGAGGAACAACAGTACATACCTCTGAATCATTCACCCGGAAAACTGATGACATGGCCTCTCACAAAGACTCCCCCACTGAGCATTTTTTGTTGTTCGTTATCCACATCACACAACGTTTGCATTAATCACAAATGTAACTCAGCTATTCTAGCGCTGTCCTTGGCTAACCAAGTTTCAGCTATGTTGTAATTCTCTTTTATAGTATCTAACTACACAACAAGACACATTAGGAGTTAGACATGGGGGTGTGTTTTCCTTGTGTGTTGTGTAATGTCTAAGTGGGTGGCTAATAGAGGTATTAGTGGGCAAATCAAATATCTTAAGTGTTGCCTTTGCTTTGTTCTTGATGATATATCTTACGGACATTTTAGTGCCACAGAGAGTTAGACTGTCAAAAAATAGCATAGGGAGAGTATGACAAACAAATCGGAGAGATGAACTGGAACACAAACTATGAAGGAAAACCGAGGAAAACAGTACAGCAAGAGTGGTCTGAGTCAGAATGTTTCATAAAAGGCTTTTTAATTAACCTCCCCCTCAGAGGGTCCTCTTCTCCCTCCCTGAGGAATTCCTCTCACTCATATCCCTCGGCCATGACTTTCAGCAGAAGCTCCAAGTGCCCCTCTCATTTGCACAGTAACTCAGTGCGTTCATCCTTGTCATGCATTCTGGATTTCCCCTGAATGGAGATCTATTCAAAACCAAGAATTCACTGGAAGAGCGGAGCATGTGTGTGTCTGTCCAATCTAATGGATTAAACTCTAGCGAAAGGCTTCCTGTTGAGAGTAACTAAAGAGAAAGAGTAAGAGGTTGTGGTGTGAGGAAAGTGAAGGTAAAAAAAATCTGCTAAAAATATTAAAATAATGGGGTATATAAATGAAGTTTTGTCCTCATTTAGTTTCAAGTCCAATGGCTCTTTGGCTCTTGAACACTCTCATTAGTCATCATCAGTAACGTGGCTCTTTGCCTCCTCTAAGAATGACTTCACTCATGCATGCTGATTTTAGCAGTCAAAGTCCCTTCGGTTCCTCTGAATCAGTTTCAACCTCACATTTCCATTACTATTTGTGCCATTGTATTTTTATGTCATACAATTGTGAAAAGTAATAATTAATTGTTATGTTTTTTTAACAATGTCTGGTCACTTTGTAAGTCTAAATTTCATTGCATATCATGCACTAGTATTTTAGGATTATTTATATAAAAATTATATACATTTTTATTATATAAACTTAAATTATAGACTATAGATGTTTAAATAAGCTTTTATATTTAAGTTTTAGTAATTGTGTTTTTCTAATTTTTATTAGTTTTTTTTATGTTTCAACCTTTAATTATTTTTTTTTATTCTACGTTTAGTACTTCAACCTATCTAAACTTAATGTTTCAAATTTTCATGTTATTTTAAAGAATTCTGTCAAACATATTTTATTTAAATGAAACTGATTGTATCTGATCTATCAGTCTACCACTATTGGATTGAGAACAGAAACAATGTGGAGAAGAAAGTGGGAATATGTTGCAAGCCAGATTCAAACTCATGCATGCCCTATGAGCACTATGATTCAGTATTTAGGCTTAACACACTAAACACCATGGCACTGACACCCACAATGCTGCTGCATGCTTTGCACATGTCAGGGGCGGGTTTATAGCAGCACTCATTGGAAAAAAATCCCCATTAGTAGTTTATGACACCCACCTAGTAGAGCTGGTGGTGCAGTGAGAATTTGCAGACCACCTATAGAGCCTCCCGGACCTTCCATTTGCTCAAAGGTGGGGTTATCGATGCCCACTTTGGGATTCTGGGAGAGTTTTTTCAAGCGCATGGATGAGGTGAGGTCGAGTTCCTGTCGATTGCGGCCTTCTTCCTCCCGTCTCCTGCGGTCCTCCTGCTGCTGACGGATCCTTTCCAGCTGAGCGCTGCGTCTGACGGGCAGGGTGCGGGCACCCAGTTCACTGGGGCAGTCCACCGCCATCTCCCTGTGCCTCTGCACCACCTCCTCCAGAAAGTCAGTGCCTCCGACGCTCCCTCCCCCACCGTCTGACTCGGTCACATATCCGTTCATGTGGGAGGTGGTCATCATGGCTGTGTGTGTGTGTGGTGAAGTGTGGTGTGAGTGTGTGTGAGGTATGAGGGTTAGGAGGGGTGCTTTCTGCATGGTGTGAGGGCTGAGGCCATGACAGCAGGACGGAGGTCAGTAGCAGCTCCAGACAAAGAGCCACACCTGGAAAAGAGAGAGCAGAGTTTTCCAGGAAAGTTTATACACGTTTTAAAAATACTTCCATTCATATGAAATTTAAAATCTCACCTACATAACACTAACTTAATCTCTGCATCTCCTCTGGGTTTAAGTTGCTTATATGTGCATTTGGGAATGGAACATGCAAAGCCCATTTCATCAGATTTGTAATGAGAAGCATTTATAAACCCAGTCACCAAAATAAAACCTTATCAGAAAAATTTGAAACATTACCTGCATCATGCAGACCTAGTTACACTCTTTAGACGACAGGGGCCAGTAACCATCCTAATGTACTTAACACCTTAGAAACCACATAAGAATGCCCTGCTTATTACCCATAACACATTTGCATCGTAGCAACAGGTTTTTCCTAGGTAAGCAAAATTCATTTCTTTCAGAACATGTAAAAATACTACTTTTTGCTTTTGTCATAATATATTTTGCAGTTTATTTCTTTGGCAAAGCTGTATATTTAGCCTATGTATCGATCCATCACATTTCAAGTTGTTTTGACAAAGTTTCTCATAGGACAGTGCAGATTTGACCATTGAGCAAAATATATATTTTTCGGTATTTATTTCAGCACACATTTAAAACAAGATCTGATTAACGTGAATCATATAATTTCTCTTCTCCATTAACGTTTGATGTCACCCTTATTTACTTTGCGCGATGTTACAATGGAAAGCCTGTCATTCATTCAGCACTCATCACGGCGGAGATACTGTTGATAAAAAACCAAGGACAAAGCCATATGCGTGTTTCACAATGCTCAGGTGAAATGCTATAGGAATACTATAAATCTGCAGAAGCATTTGATATCACATATAAGGCACCATGATTACAGCAATCAATAAATGGATGGCGGAGCGCACCATTTTGTTTACTGACGTAACTTACACACATACTAAAGCACAGACAATGCTAGCTGTGTTCAGTTTCTGCTGTCTCACTATGATGATATGAATACACAAATGTCATCTCCAGCTGCTCTGAGATTCACTTCATAAGGATTTTACTGTTTCATTTGAGAAAACCACAGTCATATCACATACACAGCAGCTGCAAGTTCCTCACAACACCCTGTCAAAATAAAAGTATAGTTTAAGGTTAAAAGAAACATCAGAACATATTAATGTTTAGCGGTCTTAAGACTTAATGCTACTACTGCTAATACATATTAATAAATCTTTATTTTTAAAGGAATAATCATATCGGTTTTATTTATTTTCTTATTTTAACAGTAAACCTCGGTTGTGCAGCACTTTGTTTGCCAAAAAAAAAAAGGTTTTAATTTTCATTTGATTAGGATAAATTAAATTAATGTTTTATATCTTCATCTGATTGCCAGAAAAAAATAAGAAGAACATTTTATAGGGTCCTATTATTGTTCAAAATAGGACCCTATACGAAAAAAAGAAGTTTAAAATACAGACTTATTTTTATTTTATTTTTTAATTCATTTCTAAACTGAGGTTTACTGTTTATTTTTTAGAAATAGCACTCATTCACTGAATGCAATAATAAAAAATTGAGAATCTGATTGAGAGCTTGAGAATCAAAATTAGGGCTGCACGATGTGTTGTTTAAGCATCGATATCGCGATGTATTAATCCACGATAGTCACATCGCAGGATGTGCATGTAGGCTGTCGTAGTTGATCCGTTATTTATTAACTGTATGGGCCAGAGAGAGCGCGTGCGCGAGAGAGAGAGAGCGCGAGCGCGCAGCCGGCGACACACTAGATGCGTGGCGCAAGCGTCTCAGCTGCATGGCGTGTCCGTTTTTAATTCGGCTCCCATGTTAACAGGTTAGAGCTTGCAGACTGCCTGCGTGAGACGCGCGGAAAACGCGTGCATGCTAGAAATAGAACCGACGCCTATTTTTCACGTGACACGCAAGGTAGAATGGGAAAATATGTTTACATGTCATTTTGTACACAGATACATATTTCATGACACTTAGATGTTTGAAAGTCTATAAGTTATATATTCAGATATAAATGTAATTTAAAAAATAAATAAATAATTATCGATTTTCAAATATTGCACCTGTCACCGGTCTGAGAGAGAGAGCGCGCGCAAGAGAGAGAGAAAGAGAGAGCGAGTCCCGGCCGCACACTCAGTGTCTTCAAACAACACCAGCGCTGTCTTGTTCTCTCTCCCACGCGCATATTAATCAATTGACACGTTGGTGTCGATGTTTAAATCATTTAAAATGGGAATGTAAGTGTGCTCACCCCATTTTTGTTTGTAAGAAAAAATTAGATTTCATACCGCAATATATATCGCAGAAAAATAAAATTTTTCCCAATATCGTGCAGCCCTAATCAAAATCGAATCGGGACATTTGAATCGATACCCAGCACTGTTGTTTTACCAACTTTACCCTCAGGCCGCACTGCTGATTAATTACAGTGATATTTATGGCATTCATTCCTCTATGAGTGTACAGTTACTTGAAGCGCTGTATCAAAAACTGCCCAATATAAAGATAAAACAAACAAGCCATCTTCACACAGTGCTCCTCTCCACTGTAGTGGCCTTGTGCCTGTGAGTGTGTGCTGTGTCAGCTGTCAGAGACAGGCCAGATCACCGTTATCTGCCCCTTTATCATCACGATTTCTGACAGCTGACACTTTCAGAAAACCCAACTCGCTTTCTCACCCCCACAACAAGACCTTGCAGATGTGAGCAGCCCTGACCCTTGGCCCCAAAAGCATTTCCTTAAATCTTCTCAGACAGTTTTGGGTAACAAAGAGCCCTGAGTCACAGCTCTGTCACTCAGTGAGTCAGGTGATGAGGCGTGCGTTTGAGTGTGACGCTGGAGGAAGCTCTTGTAATGAGATAAAGGATTTAAGATTGTGTTTGCTGTAGACTTGAGATGCCAACGGTCTACCACTGAATAATGCATTAGACAGTGATACCATGTCAAATGGGTGTCTTCTTCCAGGAAAACACATCCCACAGAATAAAGAAAAGACATGTGACCACACAATGAAGATAATGGATAAACCTTGCCCCATCTACCCTCCTACATTCCTCTTTCCTCATACTTCACTTCTGAAACTGCCCAAGATGTGATCATAAATATAACAAAATGAACCTGACCTCTTGACAGTTACACGTCTATAAGGGTATGAAAATCTCAGAACTCAAGTGACCCATATTGATACCACTGCATGTGCAGTCAATGAATAATCATTTTGACAAATGAAATTCCATGATTTTCCATTTTGTAAGATGTGCATAAAATGATTTTTAATGTATTTTATTTTTAAATAAAAATAAAATAAAACTGCCTGTTCCTTACACAGTGCCATCACATGGTTTCAGACGCAACTGAAATATTTTTAAACACACCTCACATGAGCCCGAATATAAAAAAAAAAGGTGTAAGCTCATTTCAGAAGTTGTTGAAAAAGAAATGTAATAAAAGTCCAGCCTGCCCAAATGCATCAACTAAGCCCCCATATTGTTGGAGTCAGGAAGTAAAGCTGCGCTGATTACAGAAGTTGTTGCAGCACAAGTGATGTCTGAGATGAAAATCACTGCAGTTTCCTGGAAACTCTTGATTCACTCTGCCTCTTCGTCTGACCTCAGCGGAGCCTTCTGTCTGATACAGAACCTCTCTTATCTTTAACACTATCCCTCATTTAGTCTAGCTTCACTCCTCACTAATGCACTGCTCCCCTCACTTCTGCCATGCCCTCCATCAGTTTCCCCTCCTCCCTTAAGACTGCTCGGAGATTACTGTGCTGCACGACTGCCTAACCCGTTGCTGTGACAACAGCTTTGTGTGTGTGTGGGAGGTCCCAAGGCCTGAGAACCAAACAAGGGGGAAAACACACACACACACACAGGGGAGAAGCTATACGGGGGTCCTCACCCGAGTTAGCCAGTCAGCCCAGGATAAGCCCTCCAGACTGTAGCAGGATCTCCTCTCTCGTCAGTACTGACCCGTCTGCTTCCTGTCTTCCACTGAATGCTAAAAATTTCTCTTGACTCCTCCTGAAATAAAGAGAGAGAAATTGTGAGTGCAGGTGACAAACTTGACCTTATTTACACCTCACCACAAGCGGATGACACCAAATGCAGGTGAACAAACACACACACACTGCATTTGTAGAGTAAACGCTAATCTGTCCTGATTTGTCCCAGACAAGAATAAAGTACAAGGATAATATATGTAATTTATATTTAGTATTTGCTTCTCTCTCTCTCTCTCTCTCTATATATATGCATTTTATCCGATTTATAAAAAGTGTATATATATATATATATATATATATATATATATATATATATATATATATAGGAAAAGCACTTTAATATATATATATTAAAGTGTTTTTCCTGCATTAAAACTCACATAAAATCTCTGAGTTCATGACGAAGCAACAGTCCCATAATGCACCAGGCAGGAATGCAAAATACTCTCGGAACGACATTCCTCAGCAGGCCAGACCAACATAAGGGCTCTATTGTGAGCACCCACATGTGTACGCTTTCTCATGCAACCTCAACACCTGATTATTAGTGTAAACCAAAGTCAAGGTTACATTAAGACAAAGGAACAAGTGCTTAAAAAAATAAAACAGGCCTACACACAGCGATTTATTTCATTAAGACCTCTAAGCCACTGTTGTTTCTTGGGATGCAGCTGTGCAGATATCGACAGGACAAAATCCAATTAATCTTTCCTATAAAAAGGTAAGAGGATTGTAGCTTTACACCTACACACAGATGTAGCTTGAGCATAGCCAACATCCATCTGAGCTCCACACACTACATTATTCAGGTAGTCATGCTGATGTCATTATTAAGGTGGTTTTCACCCTGTTGGCTGAAGATAAGAACAATCTTACAGCCGCCCACTACAACGTACCAGAGACAATATGCAATACTGAGCTAAATCAAACAACCCCCGACTGACGATGCCAAAAGCCCCTTACATTTACATAACAGCCATCTATCTTTCATGAGAGCAGCTCAAATGGATGAGTGAGGTATAGTGCTTTCCAGAGTCCAAAATTAATACTCAACAAGAGCCAGTTTAAAAGTTAAAATTGTCTATGGCAAGAAAATGTATGAAGTTACTGGAAAGTTGTCCATAATTTTTGTTTAGAAAATACAACATGGTTTTAAACAGCAAAATGTATTCTGACCTCTGCTATTTAATCTGGCATCGGTGACGTAAGAAAATCAAATCTGATGATCATTATCAGATCGTATGTCTCCCAACAAGTTTTACAGAAGAAGAATTACCATTAGAATCTAGACGGGAAGCCATATATAGCTTTTTAATTACATATCCAAGCAGGTTCTTCCCAGCCCCTCTTCAAACTACACTTCTTACAAGTATGTATTAATTTAATTCGATTTTATTTGAAATATCTTTATTTAAAAGATGTTTAAAACACACACCACAATAAACAATGTTTGTTTATCTCTCAACCTGTTTAAGCTATGATAAAAGACTCAGCAAATATCGGGATATAAAAATGCAATTCTTTTGCCAAGCAATTACAGCCAATAAGGTCATTCTGTGCCCTGGTGCTGTGCAACAAGGCTTTAGTTAATGTCATTTTACAGCATGTGCACACGTTTAAACACAAACATATTCACACCAACATGGACCGTCTTTGGGATATTTCTCCTTTTCCCCTTCTGGATGACACAACACGCAGTGGAGAGCCCCAAGACTGAAAAACATATAAATAGAGCCTCGAACCATCTGCTGCTCAAGAGCTTAAGTAGCCTACTTCAAAACCTCCTGTTCCATTCAGCGGCGGGCTGGCCACAACTCAACTACAGCTCGGCCCAGCACACTAAGCCCCTGGCCTCTTACACAAGGAATAGGGACATCTGGGTGATTACTAATAGAATCGTCCCTTTACACTGGTATAGGATCAGCTCTGTCAACTCAAATCTGAATCTTAGCCTTTCTTAGATAAATAATTAGGCTGATCTATGATAAATGCCAATGGGAAGGCTAATATTTCCCAGTGTGGAAGACTAAGCAGGGATGAGATGAGGCAGATTAGGCATTGCATGTTTGTGGTACATGCAGGTGTTTTCTAGAGCAGGTGCAGCACGGCTGGCCCAGAGGCTGTGGGTGTGTCTTCACCGTGTCAGCCAATAGGATGTGAGCAATAGTGGGCACGGTGTCAACAACCTTGTTGTTTTTCATTCCACCTGGGAAACGGTCCTCACAGATACTGCGGCTGTGAACACACACTACGCAATACACACAGTGGACTCTCACCGGTCACATTCCTGGCAAGCTTTAGTGGTAGAGTAGTTTCGCTAATGCAAACGAAATTGAACAAGTGAACAAGTGTGAAAATGATCAAGTCCAAACATATTCATATTCTACTTTACACATAAAGAGTTATTTTCACAAGTTCTGCTGGCTAATTTAGGATTATCAAGCACTATTCATAAAAGACTGGCCCATTAACAGTGCACTGCACAGTATTTTTCGCAATGTAACAGAAATAAATAAATGACCCAAACAAATATTATTGAAAATGTAATGTACATAAATGTTCATAAATCAGTCAACCAATAATTTTGATAATCTCATTGACATTCATATGCCCTGTTACCTGAACAAAGAACTCCACTTAACACACTGAATAACACGCATTATTCACAGGAAGGATGTTTTCTTTCTTGGCCTGGCAGCCTCAGCCCTGCACAGGATGAACCTGTTACGCTGACAGACATGAAACGGCTCGTCCTGAGGAGTGGCTAGTATGGAAAACAGTACCTGAATGCTGTGACAGGGTGGGAACGAAGCTCTTTTCCCATCATCAGCCTTCACTAGGTTTTGTAACGTATGACAATATATCAAAGCTCTGGGGTCTACCACACCTTTACAGTCGAAAAGACACTATGCACTGACACCTCACAGATATGAATCTCTCTCATCAGAGAACTGGAAAATGGACAACAGAAAAAGCAATGTCTGGAATGATATCATGCAGGATAGAGGGAATCTGGACAGGCCAACACTTCCATGGCTGTCACTGTAGAGGAGAAACAGACCAGGATCCTTATCTTCCCCAAAGCTCCAGCTCAACATTCCAACACCCAGTGTTTGTGTACCAAAAAAATTCCAGATTCCAGGCTCCTAAGAATCGGGCACGTACCACCTAGTACCAGGAGGAAGAGCAATGCTGAAGAGAGAGTGGAAAAGAAAGGGAAATAGACAAACAGAGGGAAAATACGCGGCAAGAGCATAGTATAGACAACACTATCATGCAGAGATGAATCACTTTTGACCTTAGGAGTGCAGAACAGAAAATAAAACCAACACATGACCTTCAAAGCTATTACTAAGTAAACCATTTTACTTGCTTTCCCTTGACTTATAACCTCCAAAAGACATTCAGAAAGTCATATGCATGCAAATATATTTGGAAAATAAACGACCCAAGCGACCGGCAGGTGTGAAACCAACACTGTGAGGCTCCACCTATCCAGCCTACAGGACCTCTTTGTCAGAAACATCAAATAGATTCCAGTTCTGAAAACTTTTCTATTTACTGATGCTTAGCAAAATGCTTACACAATGTTTGTAACAGCAATAGTTTTACTTAAAAGCAGTTTCTCTGGGCATGTGACCAAAAGTGCCAACAATTGTTCTGTAGCACTTGTTTGTGTGATTCTGAACAGATGAATTAACAGCTGTTCATTAAATGTATTCACATTCTCAAATCTGAATGAAAATTGAACCCAAAATGAATCCTTGTGTGAACAGGTCTACAAGGATAGTCCCCGCCCAAAAAATGGAAATTCAGTCATCATTTACCCATCACCATGTCATTATAAACCTACATGACACTTTCTTCTGTGAAACTAAATATTTAGAAATATTTTGACCAAACAGTTTCATTTTCCACTGCCTACCACTGTATTTTTTTCCATACAGTGTAAGTCAAGGGGAACTGTAAAAACTGTATTGTTACTAACTTTATTTAAAACATTTTTTGTTCCACAGAAAAAATTGAGTCATACAGGTTTGGATGGCATGAGGGTAAGAAATGATGACATTTGGGTGAACTATTCTTTAAGCTGGATGATGAATGCAACTTTATTTTTTTTAATTCTCAAAATTATACAATGTGAGCACTTCTGAGGAAGAACTAACCACAGGACTTTCTATAGTTTGTAGGGTCATGGCATTGCAACTTTAAAAAACAACCCTAACCACTATAAAAGACAAGCTTAACCTACCATCTTGCATTGAAAACATTAATTTTCAATTCACAGTAATAAGAATATGAAATTATCAGTACAGTAAAAAAAAAAAAAAAAAGCAGAATTAAAAAATTTCTGCATGTTTTAAATTGTGCTGGTGTGTTGCAATTTATAGCACTGGAAAGCCTATTAGACAGTGAAGGTGATCTGTGGCTCATCCACTCTTGACTGGTCGCTGCACCTAAACCATCCTGCAATGACAGAGATTTGACAGACCCCAAATGGAATCAAGAGATTAATAAGGATTCCTCAGATAGTATTAGCCAAGTGATAAACAGTGATAAGAAACATTTCACACAACTGATGAGAAAATGTTTCAAGTTGGTGATTCAAGAGCCGCATGTTATCCTTTCGGGGTGGTTAGATTGCACACTAAGGGGCCAAGTTGTTATTGACCTCCACTGGCCTCCTGAAAACTAGTGGGAAATCCAGGTCTAGACAGTAGCCCCCTGGCATTTTGGATGGGCTCTCTAGGAGAGTTTGTGGCTTGTTAATTCCTAGCCGTGGTGGTCCATCAGAACAGCAGAGCCGCTGCATATTGAGAATTCCTCATGGGTTACAGTGGTTCTGTACGTTGCTGGCACTGGTCCCAGTCCCTTCCTGCACCACCACCCAAGTGATAAATAAAGTCCTGTCTACACCTTCATAACTCTCTTCCCACATCAATGCATCACACACATTTGAGAATGAGGATGAAACACTTGAGACAGTCAGCCCTCTTGGTAGTTACATATATAACTATACAGTGCTTGCTGATAACATTTAATGCTGGTGTTTGTCACTACAGTGGATATGAACTAGTGCTTGACAAATACAGGCAAGTATTTCACTAGTCAATGCAAAGCAACGAAAAATTATCTAGAGAAAGGGTGGCTAGATATACACTATCATTTATGTTTGAAGGCAGTATTTTTTTATATTTACTAATACTTAGTAACAATTCATTAATTTGAACATGTGACAGTAAAATCATTTTAATATGGCAAAAGATTATTTAAAATAAATGTTCATTACAGTGATATATCCCATTACCGAATACCTTCACATGTCTAAGCAGCACAACTGCTTTTAACATTTATAAACATAATAATTGTTTCGTAAGCACAAATCAGCATATTCGATTTTTTTTTCCTACTAGTTCTCTGAAAGATGCAACACTGAAGACTGGATGGCTGCTGAAAATTCACCTCTGCTAAATAATGAATTGTTTTACAATATATTCAATACTATTATAATATTTTACATTTATTTTTTAAAATATGACCACTTTACACTTTTTTTTTACATACCATGCTGCCTTGGTAAGCATAAAATAAATTACACAAAAAACTTAAAAAAATACATTAACAAGTTCTTTAGAATTTATTTATCTATTTTTTACACAATCACTAACAATATAATAAAACAAAAAGTCTTATAAATTATTTACACATTAATATAAAAATAATCTATAAATAATAAATATATGAACAAATATATTAAGATAATATTAATAATATTAAGGGACCACCCTATGTGCTATATCCTACAATATATCCATCAGGCCATCGGATTTCATCGGTCTGACAGGCCAGACTCACTGAAGAAATGTGGCGGTGAGGTAATATGATTCGAGAACGTGCTGGCATTAACACCTCTCTCTCTACTCTGAAAATAGATACGTCTCCTTGAAAGAAAGCCCACCTGATTTAGAGCCAAATCCCTCTATCATCTATTATAGCATAATTTATTTGTGCAGTAACTCTACACCTGGAGCAAACAAACAAAACTGCCATAAATAACCCATTACCATCATCATAATCTTCATCAACTGCCCTGAATCATTTTATGGATCAAATGATCTTTGACTTTAACAGAAGCATAAAGAGCAGGGAAGGTTAACTCTGTGACAGTGCCTAAACAGGTTACCTCCGAAGCTGAATTATATCACAGCATGCAGTGAAGACTTAACTGTAAACAACACCGAGCTGCCAGCTGACTCGCAGCTTGTGATCTGAGGAAGTGATAAGATTGTCAATTGTGTTCCTAATAATGGAATGAAGACATGGATGACAGCCAGACCCTGCTGGGAACGGACTTCTTGGTGACAAAAGGGAACATCATAGCCAAAAATGTTGACAGTGAAGCATTTACTATTATAGGGGAGATGAAATGCTATTATGCCAGGGATGTGGGAAAACTGAAACTGAGGAAATATTTCTGTTGTCAAAATTATTCACCGTGTTAATTAACAGCAAGATACTGTCCGTAGCTTAGTCTGCATTTAATCAAGACTTTACCTGTAAATACAATTACTTCACAGTTTAAACGTTTTATGGAACTTAAAGTACATTTTGGAGACCGCAAGTTACATGTAATATATTCACTAAGTGTGAACTAGTAACAGAAGAATAGATCAAGAGGGAAAAACTGTATTTTCTTCTCCTTTACTAGCGCATCAAACTGTCATGCAAAAAGAAGGTTGAGAAAATATCACTTAACACTCAATTTAGAAGCACATAAACACTTTTAACAAGCCTAATAAACACAGCCCAGTGTGTCTAGAATCCAATATCATTTGTTTAATGACACACGCTCTTTAATTCACTAATAACACAAAAATGATCAGTGAACTTTTAAACGCCCTTAAGATATCCCACTGGTGAAATAAATGGTCCTCTACTTCCCCAAGGCATTTCAGTCATAAAATAAAACGATAACGCCCTTCCCATGTCAGCTTTGATCCATAGTATCCCAGTAATCACTCCAGAGAGAATATGGAGAGTCAGTGATATCAGATTTCTGAACCTTCTCGAAGGGAACAAAGCGACATTTGTGTCCTGATGGCTGTAATGAAGGTAGATGAGCAATGGCAGTCCGTGTATCGATAAAAGAAACTTCCATGCATTTCCAACAACTTGTTTGGGGAGCTTCAGTTCTGCCATTTTCAGCCTATATCTTAACATTCAAATTTACTTAATCTCAAGAAGCAGGGTAACGGTCTCACGACCAAGTGAGCTGCCACTTTTTGAGCAATGAACGCGCCTATGATGCCTAAAAATGCTGCCTAGGTAGACTGCTCATTGGGTTTTGAGACAGGCGTTGTATGTGTTTGGTCAGTATACGTTACCTTAAAACTCCAAAAACAGTGAAACACAGAACGTATAAATCATATAAACCGTTTCTTCAATGTTTCTAGAGTTCTATTTCAAATAAATTAGAGTGTGCTTTAGAGTATTGTTAAATATATTTGCATTGCTAACACTGCTAGCTGGCCACTTCCCGAAGTGCATCGCTGCTTTCTTTCCCAGGCAACCTGTTGCAAACAACACTTACGCCGCGTTTAAGCGGCCAAACAAATTTAAAGATAGGCTTAGCTTACCTCTACAATTAGATACGCCGTCCCTTTAGTCCAGTTAGTGTATAAATACTCCCAAACAAGAGTTTTTTTTTCCCAGAATAGCTCATGAGATTGTTGTCATGTTGTGTGACGGTTCGCCGCGGCTCCAGTCTCGGAGTACCGTAGGACTGACTGACGGAGAGCGGCTCAACAGCGCCTCCGGCAACTGCATGAGACGACGCTTCTGATTGGACAGGACGACCATGATTCAACTGCATCGTCCAATTAGATGTGGTTTTACTTGAGAATATCGAGCGGACGAGAAGCCGGCCAGTTTCGGCTTGGGTTTTTGAGGCTTGTTCAATTTTTACATTTTAGCCTATTTCTGTATTGTAGAACCATAACGTTAATAATATATATATATATATATATATATATATATATATATTATATATAATATATATATATATATATATATATATATATATATTTTTTTTTTACAAATTTAAAATCATCAGCAAATTGTCCACTTTGAATGAACTGTCTGTATGTTCAGACATTACTTTGACAAACTGCTTTCTACATGTTAAATTTTACAGAAGAATGCAGATATACATTTTTAAATGTATATGTATTTTTTAAAGAATGTCTCATTAAATACAAGAGAAAACTTTAATAATCCTTAAAGGAAACAGCTTATATTTGAAGACAATGGCATCTCTTTATCAATGCAAAAATAATTAAATAAATAAAGGTGTGAACATCCTTAAGTCCTTAATTTAGGTTCAGGCAAGGACAAAGAAAGAAAGAAAGAAAGAAAGAAAGAAAGAAGAAAGAAAGAAAGAAAGAAAGAAAGAAAGAAAGAAAGAAAGAAAGAAAGAAAGAAAGAAAGAAAGAAGACCTGAGTGGACAAATCATTGCTTGGAAATGTATATATTTTTTTTTTAAGTTTGATTTAATGCAAATGTGAATACTGCATATTATTAAATAATAAACATTGATCATGTATGCATGAAAAACAGATGTGGAGAACTCGAGTCAATCAGCTTTCAGTGTTTATTAAAAAAAATGAAACTGAATCATGTCTTTACATAATGATCAAGAATTTTAATTCTCGCATTAGATCAGTATTACAGAAAATGATATTATAGTACAGAGGTTTTCAATATCTTTTCAGTACCATAGTATTCCTCAGGAGTGCTGGTCACTTGTCTGTACAATATCACTCTTGCATTTTTTGGGACTGTACATTTTTATGTAATTCATTTAAAAAGGCAGTCAGCACTTAAATAAGCTGTGTCTTCATCTTCAAAGTTAAACAAACAAAAGTTTCCAGGGAGCTCAGCCTCTTCAAGGATTGGGCCGGGCAAGTTTAAATTTAAGGGTAGGGTGTAAAATAGAGAGTAATAAGGGCAGAGCTATGAGGGCCAGTTTACTACGAAGTATCTTCCAGACTGAGGTATAGCCTGTAGCGCTAAAGTAGCACAGAATTTACACAGACCCCCTCGGGTCATCGTTTCCGCACAAAATCTGTGCCACCCGGCGGCGCGTGCTGCTTTTCGCCGTTGCGACCACAAGAGCTTCCCCCACAGCCCAGGCTTTTGGCACTGCGCACATAAACACGACTCACAAGATAAACGACAAGCAAAGCGGTTTTGTAAACCCTTTATGAAGCATAATGATATCTTTATGGAGCATATAATACTAAAGGGAAAGATCGCTGGGTCACCTTGGTGCACTTTGAGGAGAGATGAAAAGATCCAGCTCCTGTCATTTTGAAGAGCTTTTCATTCCTCAATGACATTTTCTACCAATGAGAAAATAAGCTTTCTGATGTATGTGTGACAGGTGTCAACAGCTGTCTATTAAAATGCTACGGCTATCTATAAGTTCTAGCATTGAACACACAAAGCAATTGCAATGAAAGAGAAAAGAGTTGCTAAATATGATAATATTCATCATTATATTAATAATCATAATTATAACAATATATTACAGAATAAATCTCTCATATATATATATATATATATATATATATATATATATATATATATATATATATATATATATATATATATATTCTCACTTTAAAAGGTATAATGTTTTCTGTCTTTGAAATACTATGATGTCTTCGAAGTCGTATTTTCAGAACTTTCACATATTCGTCTTCGTTCGAAATGTTGATTATATTGGATCAACTTCTCCCAAATCAATAAAACCTAGCTGTGCCATTGCATATTACAGAATAGTAATGATATGTGGACATGCACCACTTTCTTGCTCTGTACTTGGTCTGTCCCCTTAAGATGACATCATAGCCGTCCTATGACCATGACGTCCACGACTTCACCCTTGTGCAGCTCCACGTATTGCTCTGTTTTTGGAGGCAACATCAGAAGGCCGTTGGCACTGCGCATGCTCATTAGCCGACTACTCATTTGGTTTCCTGTCAAGCAGAACAGGGTGTCACTTGCTTTTTTGCACCCAAGTAAGTTAGTTATTTGTAAGCTCTATATATATATATATATATATATATATACATACATACACACACACACACACACACACACACACACACACACATAACTAATCATGCATACCTGTGCTCTGTGCCCAGGGAAGTGGTTCCTGATGGTGCCATGTCAGTATACAGCGATGATATTCTGGACGTGGATCCAACTTTACATCACAAGGACAGCTGCCAAGAAAAGGACACATACTGATGAAATCGCAGCAGAAACGCAAATGTAAGTCACAAGAAAGCAGTGGTGGATGAAGTACACAGCTCAAGGAATGGAGTAAAACTACAGATAGAGAACCATAATATTACATTACTTCAGGAAAAGTATATTCCTTTTATTTTGCAATTTGTTCATACTCCATTTTATATGATGTATTGCAGACTATTTATTTGTAAGTAAGAAAAAGTTATTTACATTTCATTTACAAAACGTCTCATACAGCATCAAACATATCAATACATCAGTTAAGGATACCAAATTCAAATGTGCAAACAAGTAATAAACAGTGTAAAAAAACAGACATAACAGGGCAAAGTGTGTTACTTTGAAAAGCTATGCCAACATAATAGTTTTAGATAATTTGAAACTGTTACGGCAGCAGGGACGATACATTGGCTTCATTTTATTTTATTTCAATATCATGTTTTGTTTTGACCTAAAACCTACATGGTTCAGATACATGACATAATCAAATGCAAGTATTGTGCACACACACACGTTTGTATAATATATCATATAATATGTACTTAAACAGCTCACAGCAGCTATAGTTCACAAACAACTGAAGTTCATGACCAAATATATATATATATATATATTTTTTTTTTTTTTTTTTTTACAATAATCATTCCTGAAATTTGGTATCAGTAGCTTCCTTTTCAAACTGTCAGTTGCACACAGAATCAAGATCAAAGAATCTTCTGGTTCTTGGCTCATTTTAAGTTAGACATGAAGACTCACTCCGACTGGATCATTGAATCGGTGAGTTGTTGACTCGAGAACAGCTGCTATCAGATCAGTCCAATTTGTGAATGATTTGCAATATGCGATCCGATTCAACAGGTTCATTGAAAGCAATCAGCTAGTTCACAAATCGGGCATGGCTATCATGTTTCAGAGCAGGTGATGATTTCTTCAGTTCAAAATAACAAGGAATGAAGAAATTTGGAAAGGTTTACACAATAAAATACTCAACAAAAACAAAAAAAAGACACTTGAAGAAAAATACCATATAGTTACAATCCACCACTGCAAGAACATGAGCTTTATTGGCCAAACTTACCCTGGCTTTGATGATGGTGGGCCGTGGGTCCAGGATCCCCTGCATCTTTCTTAATGCAGGGATAACAAAGAGGTTACAGGTTACAACAGCTGACACTGGGTTACCTGAGACAGAAAGAAGAGACGAGTGTTGAGGTGAAGACCATGGCTTACGGTTTGGGCTCGGGGTGGAGGTCTGGGGCAGAAACTCTCTGAACTGTGGATCATCTGTAGTAGATAGGAATTCAGTTTGTTTCCTGGCCTCTGTAAAGCAACAGCTCACTTCCAAATGTCAATTCTGTGACTTGTTCACCCTCATGTTGTTCCAAAATTGTCCGATCTTGTGTTTCAGAGAACACAAAAGAAGACATTTAGCAGAATGTGTATGCTGCTCTTTTATAAACTGTACAATTCAAGTTCACAGTGATCAGTGGCTATCCACTTACAAGAACAAAACGCCATAAAATTAACACAAAATCTGTCTGAAATCAAGCAACTGACACCAACTATATTGACAGAACTATTACTTTCTGAAAGTCTTCCACAGATCTTAGTCTCTGCAATTTTTTAAGCTCACTAAAGCTGAATTTATTTGATCAAAACACAGTAAAAACAGTAATAGTGTGAATAATTTTTACAGTTTAAAATAACTCCGGTCTTCAGTGTCACATGATCCCTCAATGTGCTGATTTGTAACATTCAAGTAACATTTCTTCTTTTTTGTATTATGATGAAATGAGTTGTATTGCATAATACTGTTTGTGGAAACCATGATACATTTAAAGATTCTTTGATGAATAGAAAGTTCAATAGAGACATTTATTTGAATAGAATTTTGCAACATTATTAGTGTCTTTCTGATCAATGCAACGTGTCCTTGATGAATTAAGCTACTAATTACTTTCTTTCTGTATACCTTATTATCATTACATTAAAAATAGCAGCATTAACATTGTTCTCAGCTTCTTCTTTTGTGTTTGAAGGGAAAAGGTTTGTAGCAACACAAGGGTGATTAAATAGTGCCAAAATGTTCATTTCTGGGTCAACCTGCCCCTTTAAGGAATCTTTTTGACATCAGAGTTCAGTTTGTCTGGTTGGTGTCACGCACACTGATGATGCAAATGTACGTTTCGAAGCCCAATAATACTAGGGGATGGAAATGAACTCTGGTTCGTACCAAAGCAATAAAATAAAGGGTGGAAACAACCCAATACTCTCTGATAAGATAAATGTGTACCAACTACTGAAACCAGCTAAGAAAGAAGAGTATCAAATGCAGAGGTGCCCTCCACCACATCAACAGGAAGGGAAGAATGGCATTGAAAGCAAAAGGAGGACAGCACTACATCAGACAAATAGCAGTTTCAAGACACTAAGCCACATCACGGCACACAAAACAGAAGGGCTTCGGGAGGTTGCAACAGCACTAATAGCACCACAGACGCAAAAAAGCAAAAACATAAGGCTTCTCTCAGAAAACAGAACAGAAAGCGTCACATTAGAAAATCAGAGCAAATATATTATTTCTATGGTTCATTTCATTGTGGATGTTACTAAAGGATTATTAGACAAGGCCTTTTCAGGTTTTTATCTTGTAACGTAATCTGTAATAATAATAACATACTGGTCCCAAATGAGCCCAAGTGCGCTAAAAAAGAAATTTCGTCTTACATGGTTTCGAAAACCAGTTTATTAGGGTTTGGTGTGAAAATTTCAAGTCCCTTTCCGTTTTCTGAGCTCGGACTGAAGACAGGGCTTATTTCCTGAATTAAGAGCACCTACTTCCTCGTGGGGGAGGAGACACGGGCAGTCTGCTGGCCTCGCTGTCGCTCAGGGGCACAGTCTCCAGAAGAGTCGCCCCTGTGTCTCTGTAGGTGAAATTACCTTTGAAGGGGAATATAGAAATCGCCACTGTCACCACTGCCTCGACCACCTGGTTTCTGAAGGCACGAGGTGGGAGTACAGTTGGCTCGGGATGGGGGCAAGCCTGGGAAAACTGATCGGACCGGTGGGCAGAAAGGTACACAGGTGGGCAACCGTGGGCTGTTTCAGTTTTATGGAGAAGGGACCATTTAGTTTGGAGATAGTACTACATAGATATATAGATGTGAGTTTCTGTAAATAGCAAGAATAAAGAAGCTGTTGTACTGTAAGTAGTATAATACATACAGTATGTGGGAAAAGAGGAAACTCTGTCACATGGGTTTGTGTATGTATGCGATTTCATTTGTGTAAATTGGTTCCAACTCTGAGACACTCTTCCCGTCAACATTTCTCCTTTTGTTTACATACACACTTACTATGTCAAATACGCAGCATATTGTACCTGGAAGGGCGAAGATCAGCTTTCTGGCACCGTCAGTGTCTAAGGTGGCAAACGTAGTAGGCAAACTAAAATAGAAACAGAATAAAGCATTAATATTCTATATACCAGCAACAACCAAAATAATGTTTTAACAAATGCCTTAACCAGAATAATACGTGAATGATAATATACAGTCAGCCAGTTGTTACAACAAATTGTTACAAAGCTCTCTGGAATACTTGATTCTTGATTGGTCAATCACAGCATTAAGCAGTCAGACGTTTCCAAATGTTTTCTGTCATATGGGCACTGCTTTATATCAAACGGCTCATCTGGATAAGTCAATTTCAAGTCTATTGTGTCAGTGCAGACTCATGGGCCCTTGTTTTATACAAGGACTTCAGTTTTAATACTGTAATATTGTTGCAGGAGTATTACAAGATGTATAAAGTCATTGGTTGCTTGTATGAGTGGTCATTTATAGCTAATTACCCAAATGAGCATTGATTATTCAAAAATGACGGATCAATGCCACAACTGACCAATCAGAATCAAGAATTCCAGAGAGCCATGTTGAAATAAGTAGTTGTAATATATATATTTTTTAATGCCATGTCAGCATCTTAGGCTATTTTCATGGCAAAAACAATAAAAATACAAACAAGCAAACAAACAAACAAAAGCAGTATTACACAATATCTTTTTTACATTAAAATATGATGAAATAAAAATATATATATATATTTTTCTTTAAGCGAGTTCCCATGTCAAAATAAAAGCTACAACTAATGTAACACTGTATCTAATTTAAGCCTGTGCTGTAATCGTTAACTAAAAATATTTTTGGTTGATTGAAATAAAGCTGGAATAAAATATCAATATAAGATGAAATGCTGTACAATTTTTTTTTTATATTAAAATAAAAATAAGGCTAAAATATAAATATATAACTGAAAAAAGCAAATGACAAAATGACTAAAATTAATGAAAACAATATATTCATATTCATAAATTACTATAGTAGTAAATAATTTATACTTAATTAGCGCTGAAACAATAATATTTTGCTTTTTTTCTGTCTACATTGTTTTGTCTTAGTTGAATCAGATACCTGTGTTCACAAAACCATCTGATGGATACTGCACACAAAAAAAGTCAAAAACTGATGAAAATGATTGTCCTGGTACTTTGCAACTTTTGGGGGTCAGGATGCACTTGGTTCCTATCAATATTTGGCATTGTCAAATTTTTTAGGTCATGGCATTAAATCCGTGAAAGACTTTTAAGGCAGTTTGTTGACAAGAAAACAAGATATCCTCAATTCAACCACCCAAGGCCCTCCCCTCACGCCAGTGCCGCCCCATCCAGACTTTACACAAGTCTGGCTCTGCATGATTAAGACTGCTTCTCTCACTCACCCTGGCTTCATAAACACTCGACCGAAGTGGATCTGGGCATTGCAGGTCTATATCAAGCACTTGCTTCAGATAGTCCTGAAAAAAAAAAAACACACACACACACAGACGTTAACGTGAGTGTTTTCGTTTCTCCACTCATGTAGGACAACAACATCTATCCGCGTCTGGTGAAGTGAAGCATCGGGTAATTAAAGAGCTTTTAATTAATAGAGCAGAAAATCAAGCGCAAGAGGCGGCCAGTGCACTGCTGCCTGGGCAAAGGACCCAAAATAAAAGGTCAGGTTAACAAATGCTGCTTTGTGACAAGAAAACAAGCAGAAACACTAGATGGCAGTAAAACATACATTGACCTGCGGCATAAGCTCTTAAAAAGAGTTTTGCTCTGAGATCTGGTGCTCTCTGGGTGAACCAATGGAATCCTCTTCTTGACATAAATAGCAGACTGATCTGTGAGGCCACATTTCTGTATTGAGAAGCTCGGACATTTCAAGCATGTGACCTTTCATTAGACTACAGCACTTCCAGACAACTCCAATCAACTGACCTTCTCACCCATGGACACGCCCCCGGGAGGTGATGATGACGTCAGCACGACTAATGCCTCGTTCAGTGCACTCAGCAGGTCGTCTGGGCTGCAGGGGGGTTACAAAACACGATCATGCCAAATTAATGACATCTAATTTTCATCAGTGTCACATTCAATTGATTAAAAGTAAAGGCTTTAACATTTTATAAAAGATTTATATTTCAAATAAATTTTGTTCTTTTAAACATTAAATTTTCCTGAGGAAAAAAAAGGGGTTTGCCTGAAAATTCAGCTTTCCTATCACAGGAATACATGTCACATTTTTTAAATATATTAAACAGAAAATGGTTATTTTAAATTACAATAATAATTCAAATAAATCCAGCTTTTATGAGTGCTAGGCTCATCATTTTAAAA